>NW_028277790.1:305000-605000 GCF_059751315.1 Micrasema longulum
GTCCTATAGAACGCCAAAAAATGACTACTTGAGGAGGTACGTGGAAGGTGAAATTTAGTTTTAAGTTATTCTTATTCCTCGGATATTTCTTTCTTACTATATGCAAATGTTTGATATTATTTTTTATTATGAATTGTTTTAATTTCTTTGTATTATATACTTGCTTGCTATCTTATTTCAGTTTTATTTATTTATTTATTATATATACGGCCTTAGCCAATTATAACAGTTACACGAAGAAACATAAATGTAAGAAACTGAACAAAAAGAACATAAAACTATTTAGCAAAGACAAACAAGGGCAAAACAATAATTGTATACAATATATTCAAAAAAACGAAAGACCTAAAACTTTGAGCTAAACCATGCCAATCCAACTTCATCCCACACTGTTTAGTCGCGAAGAGATCTACGAAAAGCCGGAAGATCTATCCCAAAGAATTTCAAGTCGTGTGATGAATTGACTAATCTACACATTTTGGACATTGGGGCATAAAAACCAAAGTTGCTCTTAGAAGATTTTATAAATAGCAGATTTTGACTTCTGGTGACACGGTTGGGAACATGAAAAGAAATTGATTGCAACAGAGATGGGACATCACTTAAAGCATTAAGTATTTTGAAAATGCATATAAGGTCCATCTCAGTTCTACGTCTCTCCAATGAAGACAGATCAAGAGATTATGTACATATTATTACTTGTTAATGTATTATTATTATTACCATACCTTTATGTAAATATTATTCTGTCTCAAAATGAGTTTGTTGTAACTCCTGGGAGTACAATTTTTTTTTTGTATGATTTAATAATAAAAAATAAAAAAAATATGCAAATATTCAACACATACACAGCAATTTCATACAATGAACACGCTTACACATTAAACAAAATAATGAATCTATATTCGCATAGGAAACTTTAAAAGTTTTAAAAAAGGAGTAATGTATTGGAGATTAAACAAAAAAAGTTACGATATGTAATTGACAAATTACGACAGGGATGGAGAATACCTTAAAAAAGGGAAAATGGAAGTCTAGGCATTTATAGGGCTTATGACTTTGGTCTACAAACATTTAGACAAACTCAAATATTGTAATAAAACCAACTGGTCCAAGAAGAAGTTTAAAAATTGGAAAATTGTTTTCAGGCATTGCCTAGTATGTGAAATAATTCAGTCATATAAATCTCTTCACAACAAAAAAGGTTTCAGCAATTTAACTTCAATCAACAAATGAAAGTTTGAAGAAATATGGAAGTTCAACCATAGGCAAAATGGTAAATGTTACACATGAGTAAAGTGGCCACTGAAACCAGCCAATGACAGGTCATAAGCCCTGTAAATGGCTAGATTTCCATATCCCTTTCTTTAAGGTATTCTCCATCCCTGTTGTAATTTGTTAATATTAATTATACGGTGAAGTATTTTAAAAACGTTGAAAAAATAATCAAAATTTTTCTTTAATAAAAACAAACTACTTTGAACGTCGTCACTAATTCATCCGAATCAACCAATGATGGAGTGTTATCAAATCCAATCCAGCAATCAGCAGGACTCACCGAATAGAACTTGTGACGTCACGATGCAGAAAAATATTTAAACCCTTTTTGGCTTAGTTTGATAGTCTATTAAAAGAAAGAAAATCACTGAACTTTCACATTCGTTATCTTAAAATCATTAGAACAATTTTTGCTTACGTAAAGTACTTTTTCTTTATATGAGTTTTATACAACTTTTGTAGGGTTCATAGTCCATAATCGATGACACACACGTGCTAAAACGTTTCACCTAAAATAGTGTGATGACCGGAGAAAGCCATGTCATCATTTTCTATAGAACCCAATACAACATTATAATGCAACTCTAACAGTATTGCACATGAAATCGGGGGCATCGTTCTCAGTGAATTCACATCGAACCTACCATGAAGAAATGAACTACAAAGGAATGTGGTATATAAAGCGACCACAGGACGCAGTCAAAGTCAGTCAGCCCAACAAGTTCAGTTCAGTCAGTCAGACCAGCTCGACGACTTCACTCAATTCGATCATGTAGTTCAAGTGCAGTCTCTTCAACCCATCATCGCCGCTATGCTCGCGCTACACAACCAAGTGCTGCATCTTATTCGCTATGTAATAAATACGCATCAAACAGCAACCTCGTGTCTCTGTCAATCTCCAACTGGGGTAGGAACTCCAATTCTCAACAACCCAAATCCTACACTCTTAAGTATATTTTTTAAGATCTTTTAAGTAAATGTTTTTTCCTAGTGTTTATTTATTTTACTAAATGTTATTAAATATTTGTAAAAAACCACTTATCGACTTTTCTATGTTTACCGATTTCCAGACGTACCCGTCTCTTTGTTAGGATACCAATTAAACCAACATGCAAAACCCACTATACACCTTCACCATAGTTGTTGCACAAAAATATAAAACCAACACGACATGCATTTTAATAAGCACATGCACTGATTAGAACAAACATGAACTTATTAAATTATGAAAATATTCTATGTCGTTTAAGAAAAAGTTGAAAAAAGGTAGAGGGGATGGAGGGAGGGGCTGAACTTAATAGGTTAAGGGTGACCATTACAGTGGAACATCGTATAATTGACTATATTGAAAATTTGTTTGATTATTGATCAAAGGAACATTATTTTTTTAAGCTTTTCTAAAATGAAATATTTCCATATTATTTACCTTTAATCATTTATTATTTGCACGTAAGATTTTCACACCTGTATTTTTATTAAAGTCATGATTTAAATTGATTAGGTGATTTGCGAATTCAGAGAAATTATCATTGTGAAGACACCTCATATGTTATTAAACACGTTGGTTTGCATGTTGGTTTAATTGGTGTCCTGACAAAGAGACGGGCACGTCTCGAAATCGGTAGCGCATATAAGTCGGTAAGTGATTATATACAAATACTTACAAATAACATTTAGTAAAATGTTTGACCACAAAGTTAATATTTTATTTAAATTATTTATTGACAATTCTTGATGGAATTCCATTGTAATGACGTAATAACTTATATTTACATATAAGTTATTAATTTAAAGTACTTGGTACACTTCCACTTATGTATTTGACCATTCTGAAGATGCCCATTAGTGGGTGAAAGCGCTTATTGGTCAAATAAATAAATAAAAGTGTCCCAAGTACTTTTAAATTATTAACTTATATGTAAATATAAGTTATTACAAAGTTACTGCTTTAAATATTAGTAACATTTATTTATTTTGTTTTTTTTCAGTGGCACGATTTTGAACGTACGGCGTTTTATAATGGCAAAATCGTATGATTTCCTTACGTTTATTCTCCAGTTGGAACACTACGAAGAAACTGCGTCTAGGATTATTTATTTTTTCTGTAGTCTGGATGAAATGATATTTTACAATCCTTGAACTTCAGATAAAATAAGGTACCCTGCCAAATTTAATAATTGCGGGATAAATTCAAAGTGACCTAGATTGTCTCCAGTAAAATTCATTATCCTTTGTTATTTTGTGAAGCCCGCTTTCATCTCAGACCAAAGAAAATTACTTTGGGTCGTCTCACTGCGTGGGCGGGAGAATAAATGTACGAAAACCTACTATTAAACATTTGACAATTCATTTTATAAACATTAAATTGAATTTGATATTTGAAAATTTTATTACCAAAAACACATGCGACTTTTGCTCAGAGAACGTTCTCTTTTGTGACCCCAAAAGTGTCCAATGCCCTAGATGAACATACTATTTTAAGTTCTCCGAAACGAAAGCCATTTTTAGGAGAAGCGAAGAAGTTTGGATTTTGTCTAAGGGAAGAGACCATTGCAGGAGACTGCTGCGAGATATTGCATAGCTTTATATATACTGTTAAGCGTGTTGTTTAGATTCTTGTTTAACAACAACAACAAACCATCACGCCGTTTCACCGTAAGGGAAGGCAGAGAATATAGAATGCCACAACACTTTTCTTTGTATACAGCTCTCGCTTCCTCTACATTCATACATCTTCTCATGCACGCGCGCCGATTATTCCAATGTATTTTTCTATAATTCGCCTATATTTATTTTATAAAACTGAAAATTCATGTGTGTGTTCATTTTTCAATTTATTTTTTAATTTTATTCACAATATACTTATTAAGTTACATTTATTGAGATATAAATCCCACTTCCATTCAACCAAAGTCCTGTGTTGAGTTTGTTTGTTTGTCCGTCACATCTCCGAAACGGCGAGTCGTAGCCACCTGAAATTCGGACAAGTCATTTTAGATGCGATTTCAAGGTTATCGTTGCTATTTTCGAGTAGAATTTGAATCGACCTCTACTCGATAAAATCTCAAACTTTATATAGATGCCTAGTGCGGCCCTGACATATTGCCTATAATCAGCTGTCACTATCAACAGTAAACATACTTTAATTCACACATTTTTCTCCTAAATTAAGAAAAA
This sequence comes from Micrasema longulum, assembly GCF_059751315.1. Lineage (NCBI taxonomy): Eukaryota > Metazoa > Arthropoda > Insecta > Trichoptera > Brachycentridae > Micrasema > Micrasema longulum. The sequence goes on from NW_028277790.1 coordinate 309,456, forward strand.
ATAGTATCTGAAGTAAATATGTTGATAAAAGGAAAGTTTTTAAGCAACATAATACACGTGTCGGGACAATAAATGCCAAAAATCAATGTAAATCATGGAAAAATATTCAGAATCAATTACCTGTGAAAACTGACTCTTTTTACATATTTGACTCCTATTGCTGCAACCAAACATACTACAATTCACCATAGTCGATTTTTATTTATTATAACGTAAATTTCCAAGTTATTTACAAACAAAGCCAAGCACAGCTACAAAAGCATCCGATCGAACCGTCAAAATGGCCACCAATTGGTTGCTAACCAACAAACCAACAAACCTATATCGCTTGCGTTCTATGAAACATAGTGGCGTCTTTCTAGGTTACACATTATTACTCTGAGTGTATAGTCATTATAGCTTTAGTTGTCCAGGAAACTTTTTTTGCATATAAAGTGCATTCTGCCAAAGTTGAGCATGGCAAATTGCAACACGTTTTAAATGTTAATGGTTTGGATTTCGCAGTAGCAAAATGTCCTTTCTATGAAGCAGGATAATTTAACTGCAGGAACATGTTGCTTCTAGCAATTACATAATTACTTTATTATGTAGTTTTCTGCCGCAAAATCCGCTAAAGCTCGGGGGAAGACTTTGAATAATGGCCGCCGCGTCGGTGCAGCGCACACAAACATTAGATTCGGTTGGCTGCTGTAATAAAAAAACCGCGTAGATTTATGTCCCCTGTCTTAGAGTCTCACGTCTGTAGTGGTTACCTCACGTGCGCCCGGACACTCAAACAACGGCGTATTTTTGTACATCCAAAAGATACCAATCTTATTATTTATACTCGAGAATTACCTACGGGAGGGGCGAAGCTCTCGGTTTAATTATAAAGCTCCAGCAATCGGCTACAGTTTGGCTTCTACAACATTGTCCCGTCGTTACTAATAACGTATCTTTATATATTTACATTAAAACGCGATTTTATAAAAAAATAATGTCAAACGCTATAAACCGGTGTTGCGAAAACAACAGTTAAATAACACCAGCTTAGTATTTTAATTAAGTTTAATGTAATATTTGTTTGACAAGTAATTTCCACACAATTTGTACTTCACACCTACATAGATCCATGGTTGTAAACGAATAAATCATGCGTTTTATATGCACCAATATAGAAACTTCTTGACAGATTTAATTTGTGTTAAATTCAACGAGATTTATGTACCTAATTGGCACATAAACATAAGGCATAATTAGGTAAAATATGGAGTTGTCGTGTGCGCGAACGAGTCATCTTACTTCCTGAACAAATGGCGGAAACCTCGTTCGCCAAATGGAATCATATTTTAATGTTTACGTGGACTTTTCCATCTCACGGCGCGTGGCGCGGTCTACTTTATATGACGTGCAGTCAAAGTCGGGTCGTTATAAAATATTCCCCGTGTATTTTGGTTTTGCCAGAGCTTGCGGGACTTTCCGAAGTGGAATCCTCTTAGTGATTGGGCGACCGAAGAGCGATTCAGTTGGAAACAGTCTTGTTTATGCGGACCTGCGAGAAGTGTCTCCAAACTCCAGTGCCAAGTCAAACACGAGTGAAACGATTCCCGGTGAATTATCTTAAATACTGAACACCGATATCTCCATACTCCTCGCCTACAGCCGCCTGCGAGTGCCGGAGGGCGGTTTATTCTCCGCCCGCGGATCGAGTGATTCAGATCAAATATATCCGAAAAATGAAATCGAGAGGCCGGATCGATTTGAGTTCAAAGTTCGCTGTGGTGAAGTTCATCCGATAGGTGTGTCTGTTGTCTGTACCGAGAGTACACCGGTGAAATTATTATTTTAACAGTTAAGTGGGTGCCCGACCAGCCAAGATGACGGAGTTCTTCACGACGGAGTCGTGGTCGAGGAAAACGGTAAGCGAGATGATGGGGCGATAAATGTATCGAACTGACAATCCGCAATGAGTCACCCCAGTTCGCGGAAACATCAAACGAGAATATAGGCCAATATTGCTTGACGTCCTACAAGTCTCAGTAAACTATTTTAATAATCCGCGACATTTGATATCACCCTCCATTAGTAATGCAACGAGTCTCGATTAAACTTACTCAAATCCAGGTCCGATGTTTTCGCTTCACGTTCGCGTATTTATACGTTGATGAATAGTTCCACTCTTCCTCTCGCTGATCCCACACCCTTTCATCTTAACGTTTATCTCCTTCAGCAAGTTTGACATTGGACATCGTTATTCAAGTATAAAGAAAACATTGTGTAATATACTAACGGCAATATCCGCCATCCGCCATACAATCCTAAAATAATATGGTGACAGAATGACGCTACGCTTGAAAATTACAAAAGATCGCATCGAAATTGAAAATAAGAAAATTGTCGACTATTTCTCGACAGAATGAATTCAAATGTTCCACATTACGTACGCCACGCATCCGCCGAACGACGAAATGCATTGCCAATAAAACGTCGGACGAAAAATTAAAACAATATTTAAATTGTAATATTATGAAGCGAAGCGTGTAATTATACTTTTTGAATATGCTTTGTTTTCGTATAAATTAGAATCACTTAATTGAATAATAAGGATCAATTTAGAACTCTCGGATCGATAACAATGAAACATTGTAACTTTTTAGCTTCTACCGCAACGAATCCCGAAATACACATAAAAATCTATTTTTCACTAGTTCTCGGAAGCGCGGAATTTTTATGGGTTTTAATCATAAACTTGCGATTTGATAAAAGGCCAAGATTTTTTGTCAAAGTTTCACGGATTTCACGAATATCATTTTGTTTTGGTATATTATAATCACATCATTAAGTTGTAATAATTGCACCTGGTTTACATAATAATAGAACCCGTTAAACAGTCAAAATAGTAATCAAAAAACAATTTAATTAATACGTTTAGTCTATCAGGGCCTTATCGGGACCTTTTAATTGTTACAAAAATGAAAAATTATATATAGTAATCTTTTTCACATATTTTAGAGGTGATAAGGATAAAAACAAATAATTATCTACAGCCTTTTTGTGCATTCGACCTAAAATTATAATTTAATATATGTTTAAACTTGGTTCAAAATATAAGAGTGGATTTTTTTTGTCTTGCCTAAAAAATCACTAAAGGCTTTCATATTTTCGTTTCTAGTAGTTTTGTATAGCGCTATTTTACCGCTTTATAATAATTTATTTTTATATATTTATTATTTAGGAAATGGCAATGATTCAGATGATAATTCATTTAGAAATAATAATGCGTTTTAATACGATTTTTGTCGGTCCTGTGGTTATGTTTATAGTCTAGATCAGACACCCGAGGTTCGCATACCGCTCAACCGCGTCTTATTTTCAATTTCATTTAATTTATTAAAAACTTTTCGTTATCGGGTTCATTTGCTATATCGTGATGTCTCCCAACCAACCGAAAAACAGAAAACACATGAAGAGTATATAAATAGAGATTTAGCGAGCCAAAAATAAGAAATAATATGCAATAAATAGAAATAAAATGTTTACACACTTCTTTACATAAATATATCGAAAATAGGTAGAGGGAATGAATGAAAAACGGATGCAGGAAGAGTTGTAAGGGGAGCAGTTGGGTTAGGTTAGGTTAGGTTAGGAAGAGTTAAGGTTAATTAAAATTGAAATGTTTGTGTATGTAAATCACAACTCAAATGTTTCTGCTTCAATTGAAAAAAACAGTGACGTACTGATTTTTTTGTCTCTGTCAAGGCCGATTAATAATACAGTTCTGTGTGTTAAATCAAACCTGAATCCTGGACGAGTGTTTTTGACTCGACGGCTGCTCTTAGGTAAGAATCCGCCTCGTAGTGTAGTGGTTGGTGCCTTCGCCTACCACGCTCGAGGTCCCGGATTCGATTCCTGGGTAGGTTTACGAATATTTGTTTTCAAAGGTTAACACTGAAGTATTTCATTGTTTTAATATTGGCACCTGAAGCGAAAGACTTATCACCTCCCCTTCCTGTAGCAGATGATCGAGATGCGCTACATTTTATTAAAAATGCAATGCCCTATGCACCATCGGGTGCGGAAAAGGGTTTGATGATAAATTTATTTATTTATGATTGATAAACCTTTCCCTTACCGAAACAAAATTGGATATAAATATGTTTTCTTACGCATGGTAAAAATTACAGCAAAAATTTAAAACTGTCTATTTATTAAAGGAGCAAAAATTCATTGACATTTTCTTGTGTATCCACAAACAGGCCATGCCTTTGTGGGATTTTCTGTTAACTATTTTTACTATAAATATGTATTTCATTGCCATATAATTATCATTAATTTTTTTGATACTCTATTTTACCTCTTATGTATATTGTAAAAAAAAAAAAAATTAAAAAAAAATTGTATGGCAAAGTTAACTAAAAATGTATTTATTTATTTTTTATATTTAATTTTTTTGAACGTCACTAGTTCTTCCAAATCAAGCTATGGTAGAGTTGTTTCCGGTGATAATACAACAATTAAAAATAAAAATAAAAAACTCCGTAGTTGAATAGTCTATAAACGAAAAAAAATATTAAAAAACCATTGAACTTCCTAAATTGATATTATTATTTATTGCGTTTTAAATTGGCTTGTAGACAATCGAGACCAAAGAGGTAGGCGTTATCTCTCACAAGGACAAAACAGAATCATAACTCAGAAGTTCCACAGGGGAAGACGATTGTCCCGACTCCCGACTCCCGAGTGTACTTCCCACCTGTTCCTGTCAATAACGTGTCCCAAACTTTACTCTCAAACCGTCCTCAGACGAGACCAATTATAATTTATTCATATTTTCACAAGAGCCCGGTTTTTTACCATCCGTTTGTCTTAATAAAAAAAATATTTTTTTTGAGAATATTTCGGGAATCGAATTCAGAATCATTCATACGTAAAGCAAGCGTCTTAACCATTACAACGCAGGGCCGCTACAATGATTTAAATACATAATTTTTAATACGGATATTTAATCAAGAACAATGATTATTAAGTTTCTCTGTCTAAAGCTTGGTTAAAACTAAAAAAAATAGTTTGCAGTGTATTTTATTTACGAAAAATTAAAATACAAAAATATTTTAATTAGGATATTTGGTTACAAACATCGATCAATATAGCATGGAAATTAGGATATTTATTATTATTTTATTTTATTATTTTTTTTGGATTAAAATAATTTAATATTTTAATTACTTTTTATGTCTGAAGGTAATTGATTTAAATTGTAATGGGATTTTTTTGTGGTTAAGTACAGCACTTGTGTTGCAAATATGAATTTTGTAAAATATGGACTTTTTTATTATAGATTCTTCAACAATATTTTGAATTTGTCCAAATTTTTGTAGTCAAGGGTTGGATTCAACTCCTTGGGGAGCTGTTAGTATTAACATATTAAATACTCAAAATATTGTTGATAAATCCACCTGGTCCATTAAAAAGTATAGAAATTGAAAAAATAAAATTATAAAATGTTGGGTAGTATATAGGTGTAATAATTTAATGAGATGAATCTCACGTACATAAATAAAGGTTTCGGCTCTTTAACTTCACAAACATCAACAGATGAAATAATTGAAGTGATGGAACATAGATGTTCAAATATGGGCAGAATGGTGAATGTTACACAGTATGTAAAGTGGCCACTAATATATATTTTTTTACTAATATAATTAATGTCAAAATGTTCATTAAATGTACTTGTAACAAACACCATTTAAAATAATGATCTAATTCATTAAAAACATTTAAATGAAATAAGTGAATATTATTAGTTCAGACTTGTTTATCTATGGAATAGAACAAAGATACATTTATCACTCGCCATTTCAATTTCTACACAGAAACATGTCAAAAAAGCTCAAAATACTAAGAAATTTATTTAAAAAAAAAAATAAGTAAATACAATTCTAGGACAAATTTTAAAGGTATTTAAATGAAAAAACATACAAAATCGATTTTTTATGCATTAATATTGGAATAACGAAATACGCCAAAACTTTGATTGGCCATATCTCTTTTGCACCAATTTCTAGTAGTTTCCCTGTGGAACTGGGCCAGCAATATTATAAGACGCAGTTAAGTTGGAATATTTTTATTTACCGTATTTTTCTCTTGACGTTTGGTCTCCATTCAAGAGGTTCAGGAAAATAATTGTTGGTACTTTCACTCTAAGAGACTCATACTATTATATGATGAATAGTTTATAGTCGATTTTGACTAGTTAGTAAATAAAAATGTTGAAGTCAATGCGAATGAAAGAAGCGTTGATAAAATGAAGTGTCATTTTCGGACCGCCTGAAATCAATAAATAATAATGACTGAATCATTTTACTACTCGCCATGATACATAGTATACAATTTTACAAGCTTCTAACCATTTTACGCGATGTGAAAATTGACTAAAAGCGATGAAGCCAGTTGCGACACTTATTTATTTAAAATATTTTCAATCATTTGATGTTATAAATTTGAAGTTTTATACTGAATTTTAATTCCTAAATGCGTGGGTTCTGTTGAAGAAAAAATCATCTTGTTACAAAAAAATGTTTTACGCAAACTATTTCAACGGTTTTACACTCTCGCGCTTCAATTAGCTATAACGTCATTATATTATATAGGTGCTTTTTTTTATTTAAATTATTTATTGTCAATTCTTGAAAGAACTCCATTGTAATGATGGAATAACTTATATTTACATATAAGTTACTTATTTAAAAAATACCTGGTACACTTCCACTTATTTATTTAGATCAATTAGCGCTTTCACCCTCTAATGGGCATCTTCAGACTGGTGAATATTATACAGTGCAGTACATTTAAAAATAAGTTGAAAAAATGTACCTACACTTAAGATAATATTTAGTTTTATATAAATTATCCTTACACTGTTTAATATTCACCAGTCTGAAGATGCCCATTAGAGGGTGAAAGCGCTAATTGGTCAAAATAAATAAGTGGAAGTATACCAAGTATTTTTTAAATGAATAATTTACACGTAAATATAAGTTATTACATCATTATATAGGTACCTAGAAAAGGTTAGTAATTTATTTATTTATTTTGTTTTTTCAATGTACATAAAATATATGCAGGACTTTTTATGTTACATGTGTTTGTTCATTTGATGATGCTTCAACAATTCAATTCTTTATTATATAAATAAAATACTATTGATACTTAAATCCGCAAATTTCGAATAACCGACGACCGGTTTCATCGCTTTCGCATCTTCGAGACTGGTATCTATATTAAAAAATTCAATGTACTCGTATTTATACAAAAACAAAAAGGATGGGGATTTCAAAACTATACGATGATAATTGAATTGTTGATACTAATTACCGGTTATTCCAAATTTGTGGATTTATGTATTAGTCGTCTTTTATTACTATAATAAATTTTAATGTTTTATGATTCAATTAAATACTAATAATAGTAAAACTTGAAACTGAAATACAAATACAAATGACAAATGAAAAAACGTTACTAGTGTAAAATATTTGGATTTAAAAATAGATAAATTTATGAGATGGAACCTACAAACTGAAGAAATTTCTAATAAAATAAAACGTTTGATTAAATTTTCACACCTTTAAGAAATATTCTAAGGATTAAATAACTAAAACAAATGTATTATGGGCTGGTAAATTCAATACTGACGTATGGTCTGATCGGCTGGGGAAGCTGCATAAAAACGACTATGGCTTTAGCAGCTATGGCTCAAAAATCAGTGATAAGAGTTGTATTTAAAAAACCATACCGATACCCTAGTGATTCGCTCTTCAAAGAATTTCAAGTGCTGGATATTCGTCAACAGTATATATTGAGGTCAGTAGCGGTCACGCATCTCAACAGAGAAAAATACGCAAGGGTTTGTCATGTTCATAATACTAGACACTCCAGTAAGGATCTGATTCTACAGAGAGGAGTTAATACTTTTTCGGCTCAAAGGCAGTAATATTTATAGGCCCGAAGATATATAACTTTATCCCAGATTCACGGAAACGTGGTGGGATTGCCAGGCTGAGGAAGGTGTTGACTGCATTTTTAATCCACATTGGTCGGAAGGAGTCGGAGAGATTGTTGTCTGATGTAAAAGGACGTAAGCTGATTTCTTGTTTTACTAGTAATGACTGAGGACTTAAGATATAGAGATTTTGTTATTAATTATGTTTTTACTGTATATTTATTATTTACTTTTAAGACTGAAAAAGCACACATAATAATAAAACTGTAATTACTTTTTAAATATTATTATAAAATACATAATTTACTGCCTAAGAACGGGGAAGCTATCCCTAGTTAGGCAGTTTAGATGAACCAACAGCAAATAAAAATTTGAAATAAAAAAGAAAAAAAAAATACAAAATACAAAATTAAATTAACTAATTCTAAATAAGAAGATATAATAAAAATTAAAACATCAAAAATATTATGTCAATTAAACAATTCACCTGATTCTAGACATTAATTACGGTTTAAAGTGTTTCTGTTATAATTGTTTTAAAAATGCATCAAATAGGACGATCCATACTAATATTATAAATGCACAAGTGTGTTTGGTTGTTTGTTCGTGTTTACTTCGTGCCTCAACGGAGCGACCGATTGATATATTGGTTAGAAGTAGGATACTTATTTTTCATGTCGAATTTCAAAAAGTACAATGAAAAAAATATATCAACAATGAACAACATTATTTGAAAATGAGTAGGCGGTAAAGTCGTGGAAAAAAATCAAATTTAAACGAATTATTATTTATTTATTTATTTTTTATTTGAAAATTTATTTATTAACCCTTACGGATTATTACATTCATTTTACAAAAATAATATATGCATTTTTTATTCATACTCTGTTGTTCAAAATATTATTTTTTACATCTTTTGAAAAGTTTGTCTGAGTCTTCTGTTTAGTTTTGTCTGGTAGTTTATTGTATAATTTCAGTTCCGGGTTTATTAGTCTCGACTGTCCTTGTCTTATTTTAGAAAGTTGTGTCCATGTTGACTACAGTTTTTTACAAGTTTTAGTTCATCGTCTACAATTACATTAGTGGGTAATTTATGGATAAATTTTAATGATTCTAGTCGAAAGAGTTAAGTCATATTTAATGACTTAGTTTGTTCAAAAAGTTCTCTAGTTGCAGTTAGATAGGGAAGGTCATATACTAACTTTATTATTTTATTTTGTTGTCTTTGTAGTCTGTTTATGTTTTTTTGGCATTCTGTTCCCCAAAGTTGTTGCATATAACATATACAAGTTTTTACATAGGCTTCATGCATTAATTTTTTCCGTTATTGGAACAAAATGATTTTAAGAAAAAGACTTGATAATGTCGCCACTTTGCCAATTAAATTGTTGATAATTATTTTCCATGAATTAAATTTTAATTTCTATATTTGAATTGCTTTAATCTGTGATTAGTTTAAACATAATATTACAACAGAGATAAAGAACTTTTAAGAGATGAGAATGTAAGAATCTAGGCATCCGCAGGGCTTATGACCTGATGTGACAATGATTAGTTTGATGTTTTTCATTTTGGTTCTGTACTAGGATTTTGGATTTGTGAAGAGAATAACGTTGTTTTTTTTTAATAAAAGAAATATTTGCGTTCTTATGATTTACCCAAATATTTAATTTTGAGGTTCATTTTCAACGAGTTGAAAATAACTCACTATTAGTAAATGGAAATCAAGTTGGGGTAGAGTGGGATTCGACCCATGGACCTTTGATCAGTGAGTCCAATACACTAGCCACAGGACCACAACCCGACTCAAATATTACTTACAACTTATTAAATATTTGTATACAACCACTTACCGACTTTTCTATGTCTACCAGTTTCGAGACGTACCTGTCTCCTCGCCAGAACACCAATAAAACCAACATGAAAACCCTACATTGCTATTGATTGATTATTACATGAGGTATCTTCACAATAACAATTTCTCCGAATTCGCAATTCACCTAATTAATTTTAGTTATGACTTTAATAAAGATACATTAGTTAAAATCTCACATACAAATAATAAAGGGTTAAAAGTAAATAATATGGAAATATTTCACATTGAGAAAGCTTTACAAAATAATGTTCCTTTGATCAATAATCAAATAAACTTATAATATAGCCCATTAGACGATGGTCCATTGTAACGGTCATCCTATACTTATTAAACTCGCGCCCTTCCCTTCATCCCCGCTCTTTTTATAAAACTTTTTCTCCTACAACATAAAATATTTTTGTATCTTCGCGCATTTCAATGTAACGAATCTCAAAGTACAAAATTTTTATTAAAAAAATTGTATTTCTCAATCAAATTATGCATTCATCCATAATGAATCGTTGTATTACGTAAACTTGTTAAAAATTCGCTACCTGTCAATTTAACAGATAATCAGTAAAAAATTAACACATTGATATATCAACAATGTTTGATTATGTCCAAATGCTTGCAGACTGGCTGGATTTCCTCCCTAGGGAGTTGTTCGTATTTAAATTTATTTCAACAGAGAGGGAAAAAGTTTTCGAGAAGGGAATATGGAAGTCTAGGCATTTACAGGGCTTATGACCTGTCATTGGCTGGTTTAAGTGGCCACTTTGTGGATGTTCAAACATGGGCAGAATGGTGAATGTTACACAGTGTGTAAAGTGGCCACTTAAACCAGCCAATGACAGGTCATAAGCCCTGTAAATGCCTAGACTTCCATATTCCCTTCTCGAAAACTTTTTCCCTCTCTGTTGAAACAAATTTAAACATTGATTTATTGTTAATTATAAACAAAGATCTTCTGACCGTGTCACTAATATAACTAATTTCAATGCGAGGACGAGTTTGCAATGTATTAATAAAACTGGCATCGCGGATTAAATAGAGTATTTTTTCATCGACAAGCAATTAATAATTTGGTGACACTTTGGATGTAAAACTGGGTTGTAATTACTAGAGCAAAACGCAAATTAATGTCTATCTCACTTATTTCTGGTTTGATATTGGTCCAATTTTTGTAAACACTTGCGTAGCATCATTACTTCTTTACGAGACATTTTTAACCCCCTAAAGATAAACGTTCCATATTTTATTGGTTCTTGAATAAAAAAAATACAGGAAGTCTGCAGACGATAAACAAATTCAAATTACGTACATATGAAATATTTTGACTGCTAAAGAAATAATAATTATTATTATTTTTACTGAAATTTAGGACCTTCGTACCCTAATATTATAATGAGAATGTTTTGAGAATTTTATTTGTCAACACTCTCAAACTAAGCAAAATAATATTTTTTTAAATTATCTGTCGTATTATCAGCGCCATGATTTTTAAAAGTTTTGTAAATTTGAAATTATTCCGCGTGTGACGTCACGACTGCTTTTCGGTTTTCGTTCTTTTAATTGGTGAATTGTTTCCGTAAACCGTAACCCAATCATAACACATTTGCATAAATTATTAAATAATAAAGTAGACTCTTTTAATCTACTTTCCTAAATTAATCTTAATGTCCCCTTTCGCGTGACAAGAAATAAATATTTATTCCATCTGCCAGTCTGTTGCACTAACTATGCACAACACTCTTTCCTCTATCGTTCTTGCTCTAACTATAATCCTTTTTTTCATCTATTGATATATTTTACATGCCCCTTAATTTATTTGAAAATAAATTAACACTCATTATTTCTGGCTGCGATACGATCCCACTTACCATTTGATGATGCTCACACACCTACACTTATTCTCATACACATAAACACACTCTTTTATTGTAACACAATTTAATAATATGTATGATTCTTATTTAGAAACTTCGCTGGTCTGTCTTTAAACCGCATTTTTTTAAATGTTATTATTTCATTGCAGACTGTTTGTTTCTTTAAAATATAAATGAATAACACTATCATTGTTTGATTCGGAAGAACTAGTGGCATCGTTCAAAGTAGTTTATTTTCATTAAAATCATTTTGATTTTTTTTTTTTTCATAGATTAAAAAAAAAAAATTAGCACAAATTTTTATGCTCTAATTTTTACCGCGCTTAAAACACATTTTTATATCCAATTTCCTGTAGCACTGTACTTCCTCAATGAGGATGTAAACGCTGAGTCCACTAGTTTTAATATAAATTTATTTAAAAAAATATAAAAAAATAACAACAAAAATGAAAAATAAATGTAATATTAAAGTATAATAATAACATTACAAAGTTATATTAACATTTCTTATTTTCTTTCCCACCATCCCCACTTAAAGGCGTGAAGGGTGCTGTATACTATTTAATTATTGTTTTGAGGGTTTTAAATGTCATATTAAAATGTGTCCCTAATAAATTTCGGCTGATTTTGCTTTTAAAAACCAGCCCGTATATTTGTGCACTTTTCAGGCATTCAGAATCAGAGCGAATCCTTCTGCCTACGTACTCTGAAAATTGAAAGAAGTGGGTCGCGTTTTCTTTTGATTATTAAAAAATGTAGACTGTTTTCACGTGTTTGTTTATTTACAGAGTTGATTAACCCACTTGTTAACTAGTTTTAGGGACACCGAAAGACACTTTCATAATTTATATGCGCGTCAAAAAATGTTCTATTTAAATTCAAAGGTGATTGATCTTTTAATTGGGGTTTAATTATGCGCGCTTTTATTGTACACGGTAATATAAAATTAAATGTACCTAGGTACTACACTGGTACACGTGATGTGAAACAAACAAATAACATTAAATTTCAGGCATAATATAAACCTAATACAATGAAGAACTTCAGCCCTATGAGAAATTCGATACAAAAATGTTTTCTAGAGCGTGGTAAAAATTAGAGCATTAAGTTGTACAGCAAAGTTTCTTGAAAATGTATGAAAAAATAATGTTTTTTTTTTAATAAAACGCACTACTTTGAATTACGTCACTGGTTCATATGAACGAACCAATGATTTGAGAGCTGTGAAGGATATCTGGTTTGCTTGTCGTAAGCAAACCAATCGGAAGAACCTGAGAATAATCTCTGACGTCACGTGCGGAGTTTTTTCAGGAATACAAAACTTTAAAAAATCAAAACGCTGATAATACGATAACATGATTTTTTGCTTAGTTTAATAGTCTTTTAACAAATAAAAAAAAGACACTGAACGTCCTCATTGGAGAACAAAATTAAAATGGAAATAAACCTAAAGATACGATACAAAAATATGCTTGTATATGAGGAAAAAGCTAAGTATAATTAATGTAAATTTAAAGTGAGATTCTAAAAATTTTTAGATTTGTGAATCACTTGTACAATAATTGCTAACCTATTAATAACGTTATTATAATAGACGTTGCGTTGGTTCGGCAGTTTTCTTCCTAAAATAACGTTTGTTGCCTTATGCAAGCCTATTGCAAGGATTTCCCCTTGCAACTGGCGGGAATCGAATCCGCGAAGCCAGTTTCACAGTTGACCGTCTAACCAACTGCGCCACGGCGCCTATCGTCGAAGGCATAAATATAATACCATCGAATTTGTTGGTCTTTCGAGGAAACCGTACTTATGCAGTGAAGATAATAATATTTATCGTAGTTTGGAATTATTTTTTTATAGATTACTTCGAAGCCTAGTGGTCTGAAATGGCATCGTTAAGATAATTTATTTTATAATACTAAAATAATTTAGAAAAAAAAATATTTTCAGTGGTTGTGGCTGGAGCACTCACAAGCATTACCCTTTTTAATGCTTTGACTAAGGAGTATATAAATATTGCTTAATACTTCAAATTAATTTTAATTACATATAATGAAAGACCACACAGTTAGCGGTTTGAAAATCAATTTCAGATTAAAATTTACTCCATGTTGAATTGATATCTAACTTTTCGGTAAAAATCCACATCCCGTACTTATTTATGGTATATTTTCTAATTTATATATATATTTTTAATTTTTTGATTTAACTATTATTATAATTTGATTTTGTTTGCATCATTTAATGAAAAAAAAAAAACAAAAAAGAAGGTCCTGCCTCTTGCCTAAACGCACGAATTTCCTTGCTAGTCGGGACCTGAAACAATGAACCATTTGTACATTTTAAAACTGTGAAATAAATAAAATCTTGGAAATGCTCAAAATTTCTTAGGACAACCTACATTACCAGGTGTCCTATATGCGTTTCTTTTTTTACAAAAAAAATCTTCTAAATATATTACAATATGACATATCTGAAAACTTGGCATCATATCGCCACACTAATCAACGAAGATGTTTAATAATTTGTTAGGGAAATTCGTAAAATCAAATGTGAAATTGTTTTTCCGACTCTTTTATTTACGATTAAAACTTGAGGAAACATTTAAGTACCTTTATTTTAGTCCCTGGCGACATTAAAACACATGTTAAATTAATTTGTTTTACGCTTTAGGTTTCGCTTGATTATTTTCATGAATACTATTTGCTTTTATGAATATGACATAATCTCGTTTATCTGTTTTCGCGGTCACACGAATTCGATTAAAAACGAGTTTCATGTTATTTTTAATACCTATTTATCGCATTAATCAAATATTGATTTCACGTTGTGATGCGGATAGAACTGCAAAAGATTAGATTCATTCCTAAATTGAAACTGAAATTAAAAATATTTATCTATAACCAACGTAATTAATGGTTCCTTTTATATAATCCCTCACCATGTGAGATTTCAAGATTGCCTCTTTTTTGGTGTGGTATTTTTTTGTACTTTTCATTTGATATGTATTATTTATATACGTAAAAATAGTATCTGTTTATAAAAGAATATTTATTTAAACAAATTCATAAATATATTACGCATTTTTATTGTGTTATTTCTCTGTATATGCGATGTTTTTTTTAACGGTTTTATTTGAAATGTTGAACTATAAAACAGTCGTGTCCTATTTATGTATTGTTGGTCTCTAAATACTATATATTTTGTCTTTATTATCGGTAATATTAAGAGCATTGAAATAACTATTATCTAAGATATTTTGTTAATTTAACACAAAACCAACGTATTATAAATGTTAAAACAATCGTTTTACAAACATGTTCAAATAATACAATGTATTTCAAATAAAACAGAAAAAAAAATTTAAAAGAGAATATTTATGATTTTATATAGGTAAATTATTACATGTATTTTGCACGTGTTCAAGCGGGAAGAATCAATACTGTTGTGTGTAAAATAAAAGCAAAATCTTGGACGAGTATTTTTGACTCGACAGCTACCCTCAGGTTAAAATTCAATGAACGAGTAACTCTTTAAAAAAAAACTAAATTGAATTTAAATCTACTGCAGTAAAGCTCCAATTATCCGGACTAATGAGTTTCAGACGTTAGCACATAAAAACTTACTTAAACATGTCCAGCAAAGTTAATCGCTTTGACGAAGAGACGCGCCGGCCGCCAGCGCCCTTTTTTATTTGTTATCATAACATCTTTATTTTTTTATTTCCTGATATTTAGCAATCCGGATGACTGGAGTTCAGATAAACGAAGTTCTGCTGTACTTTAATTCCCCCCTTAACTATGAGTTTGGCAAATTATATGGATGACTTATATAGGGTTTTGACATTCTTCCTCGCCACCATATTGCAATTACAAAAATGGTAACAAAAAAATGGGTTTATTTGTATTGATTCAGTAACTAAAACCTGTTTCCACTATAGTATTTTAAGCATATCTCTTCATGAACAAAAAAAACATGGACTTCTCATAAATCCAACAAAAACCCAAATTGTGCTTGCTGGTAGTAAACAAATGTATTCAAAAGTGAACTTTTCCGCACTTCCTATTTTCAAAATAGATGGTACAGAAATTTCATTCATGACTTCAGTCAAAAACTTAGGTATTATCATTCATAAGTATTTAGGGTGGCACGATCGGGTTAACGAAGTTAGTCGTAAACTTTATAGCAGTTTGCACTCACTTAAAAGATTACAGAATTTCTTACCATTTAATGTTAAGCAAACATTAGTCCAGAGCTTACTTCTTCCACTCCTTGACTATGCGGATGTATGTTATCCAGATGCTAACTTTGAATTACTTGATAAGTTAGAACGATTGCAGAATATTTGTATTCGTTATATCTTTGACCTTCGCAAATTTGACCCCATAACCGAGTATCGCACGCAACTACACTGGCTCAATATCAGGCATAGAAGAAACATTCACATTCTATCACTTCTTCACAATATTTTAAATAATCCCACTTCGCCTGTTTATCTGAGAGAGCTCATCCAACCTCTTTACAACGCGGACTTATCTTCGTTCTAGTAACGAGAGAACCCTTTTAATACCCTGTCATCGCTCTAATTTTTTTGCCTCCTCTTTCACAGTAGTAGCCGCTCGATTGTGGAACAATCTACCCACTAATGTTAGAGGAGCCCCTTCTTTATTTACATTTGAGTCAAGATTGAAATGTCACTATCTAAATATTTAAATCAGTTCTTTATCCTTATTTTTTCCTTTCCTTCCCATCGCTTCTCCTCTCTTCATTGTAAAGTGTTATTATTTTTTTTATATATTTTTATTTTGTTAATATTTGTTTTGTATAAAATTGTAAGATTCAATATGTCCATGTATTTATAATTTTCTCAAACTGAACGGTTTGGGTAGGTAGGAAAAAAATTCCTAAAGGCAATATGCCCGCCCTTATATGTTTATAAAGTGTCAAATAAAATAAAAATATTTTTGATGATGATATTATATGTACAGATATACCTAGTAGAAATGCTTTTACGCATTCTTACGAAATACTGTTAACTCGTTATTTAAAGTTATGTTTTAAAATATTCAGCCTTGTACAACTATTAACCATTCATAATATTGTCATTCAGAAAGTTTTTTCAGGTATTTAGGAACGCTGAAATGTCAGGGTGTTTTCCGACCTTCCAAATATAAAATAGCATAACCTCCGCTCGCCTGAGGCCATACAACTCAACTCACTATTTTGATCAGGGAATGACCCGCTTATAAAAATAAACAAATCTAACTTATTACTACATACACAACACAACATTCATACTTGAAAAACATATTAAGCAAAATACTATAATGCGAAAATAACACATAAATAACTAAATAAGAATTTAGTACATTTTTATACAACTGAAATTATCCATCCATCTCTACCGATATTATAAATGCGAAAATGTGTTTGTTTGTGGTTCCTTCACATCTCAACGGAGTAACCGATTGATATATTTTTTTGCAAAGTGATAGCCGGAAAGGTGCGAAGTAAAATAGGATACTTTATTTTCATCCCGATTTTAAAAAGGACAATGAAAAAAAAAAAAAAATATTTTTATTAATAAATTTCAGAAACGGTACTTGTTTTTTTTAATTCTAAACATATCTACTTTAATACACCTAGTAAATTTTATAACTGTAACTTTCCAAAAAAAAGACTAACTCTTGTGCTTCGAGAGAGACTTACACTGATAAAGTGTTTATTTATTAGAGTTTATATAATTTGGAATATTCGAGTACATTAAAAAAAACAAAAACATAGGATATATAAATAAAAACAGAAAATAATAATACATTCATACTAATTAAAATTGAATGCAGTTTTTATACTCGTTTAAGAAAATTATTTAAATTTACTTTTAATTTATTAATAGATATATTAGTTTTGATAGTTTTTAGTTCATTGGGGAGATTATTGTAATTTTTGACACCTTTGAAGAGAAAGCTATTTTGATCATGGCTTGTGTGGAATTTGGGGATTTTAATATTATTTTGGTATCTGAGTGACTTATTCATCTCAAATTCTTTTATTTTTTCTTATTTATATATTTATTTAATGGAATTTATTTTATAAATATTGTCTACTGCGTGAACTTTAAATAATTTATATGTATATATATATTCCGTAATGAATGTTGAGGGTTTCTTTAAAATAACTTTAATAATTAATCTTTGTATTATTTTGATAGAGTATACTATATTGGCATATGCACCACCCCCATCCAACAATACCATATTGTAACAAATATTGGACAATTGAGTGATAAACTATTTTTTAATTATTGATTTTTGTATCAATCAACTAAATTAAAAATACTTGGAAGATAAGTAATTTTAAGTGCATGAAGTAGCTTTTGATGTTTGGGGTGTTTTTTTTTCTTGTTGAAATTCCCGTTGATATGAAAATGGGCCTCGTCCGAAAACAAACATTCTCAAGGATAGAAAATTGTTCGAGCAGAGTGTCAGCCAATAACTTATGTAGAATTGCTTGGCTTTATCTGCTGTATAATTATATGGGTAAGTACAACTTGTATTCAAAAGAAAAATTATCAGTAGACTAGTTCTTGACATAGGCAAAGTCACTGAATGTTTACGTGTGGACAGGTCTAGATATTATTTATGGGAATTTCAACCGTTGGTTAATTCTCCTTAATTATTTTTTAACATGGCGGCTCATTATTCATTTTGAAAACAGTTTGCTTGAGCTTCTGAGCCCAGACTTTTATTAAACGAACACTTGGACATTTATTTACTCAACGTCATTCTTTTTCAATCCTAATCAGGTGTCGCACTACTTTTACGTATAAATCGTTGTTTTTGTAAAAGAGTTTAACACTATAAACACGCTGTTGTCCCGAGAAGCGCTCCATCATGACTAAAATTGCATAAAGTGACGCACAATTTTTCATCATCGGCACGCCCATTTCTATAACGGCATTCGAGAAAACCAGTGTTGCTATTTGCAAAATTTTGGCCCACCTTTATTACAACACAGCTGAGATTGGGAAAACATAAGAAAAAAGAATGTGTCTATCCGTTTACAAAGCTAATCACCTGTAATTAGCTAGTTTGAGTGAATCATTTTATACACCGGTTCATAGTTGGTCCAAATTTTTGTAGGGAAGGACTGCATTTCACCACTTAGGGAGTTATTAAGATATTACAACACTGACTGAATTATTTCACCTACTAAATAATCTGGATTTTATCCCCTAGGGCAGCGATGGCGAACCTTTTTGAGAAGTGGGTCAAATTTTGTTTATTTTTTGGTAGACATTTTTTTTTTTTAATACTAGCTTGTGGATCACAAGTCAGTGGGGGGGTCACTTGGAAAAAAAAATCTATACGTATAAAAGGTAATGTTCGCATGTGTATCCTCAATGGGCTGAATAACTATTCAACCGATTTACATGCATTTTTCAACGAGATGTAGATCTTTACCTCGAGCATATTTATAGATATTAAAATCTTCAATTTATTAAGTAAAAAAAGTTTGGAGTAGAAATGTTTTTTTAATCGTCACTAGGGTTGCATTACACGAGAATGCTTATGATGAAAAATTGGGAAGATGTTTAAGTGTTAAATTTTTTATTTTTTTTAATGTTGACAAATAACATTCGTCTTTCATAGATCCCAATCGGATTATTTCCTTACATTCCTTATAATTTCTAGCAACTTAGTTCTTTTTAATGAATTTTGGTAATATTTAAATAATATCAACTGACATTTGATACATTCGACATTTTCAAAAAGAATTCTATATTTGAAAATTAATTATTTAAAGTTTTGGAATTCAACCATAAACAAGTACCTAAGTACCTACTTAAAATAAATATTTGTAAATGAATTCAATCATAAACAAATACCGAGGTACAACGAGTACCTACGCTAAATGCAACAATTGATATTAAACTTTCATTTAATCTCTGTACGAGTATGTACTCAAATCTAGCAATTGCAAAGCATTGTCAGGTTCAGCTCGTAGTTTATAAAAATCAACGCGTTAGTTATTTAAAAAACCCTAGAGGGTGATTGCTTGACCCGCGGATCATGGGTTCGCCATTACTGCCCTAGTGAGTTATTAAGATAAACATATTATTACAGATAACATTTTAGAGAAGGGAATGTGGAAGTCTAGGTATTTACAAGGCTCATGATACTCGTATTGGTTAAAAAACTGCTAGTGGTAATTATTTAGACTGCTAAAAAATATACTAATGTTGTGTCTTTAATAAATGTTATTGAATCTTGTTGTTTACTATATTGACGTTTTTGAAAATACAAAAAAAAGTGTTCTTATGATTAAATAATTAAGATAAAATTATCATTAAAACTTTTTGGTTTAGTTTCACTTTTTTTTACCAACGAGCGCTTTTACTTAAGACGGCATCTTCAGGACCAGGCTTTATTATTTTTTTTATCGAAATCACTAACTTATTATAGAAATAAAAGACGAGTGATATTTTAATCCACAAATTTGGAATATCCAGTGACCGGTTTCTTCACTTTCGCGACATCTTTGGGACTGGTATCTTTATTCAGAAATTCAATGTATTTATACAAAACAGAGGTAAGGATAGAGAATTCAAAATTATATGAGGGTAAATTAAATTTAATTATTTTTGTCTCAATGATCATCACAAAGTGTTTCAGGTTAACTAATGAGTTCATATAATGATATTTCTAATGAGTTTAAGTATTGTATATATATTATTTTTAATTGTTCCATCCCTCGTGCGTTTGATTTCTGTCAATTATGATTTTTGAAAAACAAAGGGTAAAAAGTTATTGGTAAAATTATTACTATTAACATATTACTACAGAGATGAAAAACATTTAAGAGAAGATAATATAGAATTCTAAATTTGGACAAACTCAAAATATTGTTGATAAAATTATTACAATGGGTATAGTAATGGGGAATACATGTGTGTTAGCTGTTCATTAGGTAATTCTAGATCAGGTTTATTTTTTAATATGTTCGTTTCCAAAATTTACTGTTTGTCAAGTTTATGGCCTCTTATTTCTATAATAAATTACAATGAACTTCCATCAAGAATTTTCAATTAAAAAACTTGTATGTTTTAATTAATTAATTATGGGATTTTATCACGAAATATCTACAAAAAACATCAATATAATACTTATGATTTACAAGAATATTTCAATTTTCGGAGCCATTTTCCACGAGTTGTAAATACAACAATGTTTCAGTAAGTCCAAATGCTTGCAGACTAGCTTGATTTCACCTTAGGGAGTTATTCATATTTAAATTTATTTCAACAGAGAGGGAAAACATACTCAAACATTGTTGAATTAACTACCTGGTAAAAGAAGAAGTAAAAAAATTGGAAAATTGTTTTCAAGCGTTGCCTAGCAGGTGATTTGGTTCAGCCGGATGAATCTCACCCACGTGATAAAGGTTTCAGCTCTTTTACTTCACAAAAGTCAACATATGGAAAAGTTGAGGAAATGTGGATGTTCAAACATGGGCAGAAGGGTAAATGTTACACAGTGTGTAAAGTGGCCACTTAAACCAGCCAATGACAGGTCATAAGCCCTGTAAATTACTAGACTTCCATATTTCCTTCTCAAAAATGTTTTCCCCCTCTGTTGAAATAAATTTAAATAAAGAGTTGTAAATAACTCACTATTAGAAAATGGGAATCATTTTTGGTCAGAGTGGGGTTCGAACCTCGAACCTCTGACCCGTGAGTCCGCAACACTAGTCACGGAACCACGACCCGATTCGAAAAGTAATAATTTTTGAAAATATCGTATTAAAGCTTTTGCGTCTTCTGATGTTATGAAGGGTAAAAATATTTTACGTATTTGGCTTGGGTGGTCTACATATTCAGGCACTATGCTCTGTGGGCAAGAACAGAGGATTATTGTTCAATTTTCGACGTAGAAATGGTATTTTTAAGCGTTTTCAACGGCGCCGTTTCTTTCAGAACGTCGTTTGGCATTACGTTGACATAAATATTAATGGAGCAGATAAATGTAAGGTGAATCATAAATCGCAGTATTCGGAAGAAGACGATTATAATTTTATTTGATTAACTACCAGCAGGCCTAGTATTATGCAATAATCTGATTTATTTTGATCGGATAGCCCTGGTCGACGAATCGTCAGTCAAAAAGTCTATTTTACAGCCGATTAGCAGTCAGAGATCATTTAATTATATAAACCCAATTTGCGGTGTTATCATTTTTGAGGTTTCGTAAAAAACAACATCCTAAAAAAATGATTTACTAGTGGAACTTCTAGATACTTAAATGATTTGGTGAAGTTAATGAGAAATATACATAAAATGCCCACATAGTATTTTTTTTTTTTAATAACTTTGTTTACATTTTTATCGGAAAATACATAACCATTACACATTGTTTCAACAAAAAATAGATGTGAAATATTTTTACAACTTTCATCTAGTTAAGTATTATGTGCAACAATATAGATAATTACCAATGATTACTTTACTAATATTTATAAGGAATTCGTTTATTTTTAATTTAATTTTAAGTCGAAGTATCATTAGCCTTCTCGTACAGGGCACTGCAGATTGAATGAACACCACTCTTGAATGAAACTTTTAGAAATTTCTAGATGTAAGTTCTGCAGTGCAGATAATGAAACATTTATACAAATTATATGTTGATGCGATGCTTTATATCACAAAATAAGTCACTGGTTAAACCCAGGGTATTAGAGCGCTTGCCCCTGCCTGATAGCTCGGTACTTTAACTGAGAACACACGCCTTCCACTCAGTAGTCTGGTTCTTTAAAGACCTGGACCCCGATTATAGAGTTATCTTCGACTGTCTTTAAAGAAAAATCGCTTTTTGTTTACAAAATGGGTATATTTGCATAAACATTTAAAGTATTTTCATCGGTAGCCTATAATTTTTTAGACCCATAACTTCATTATCCTAACGCTCCTATATACCTGCGTAAAAAATTTCAACGCTTATCAGTTCATTATTTACCTCTTCGTTCTGACACTCAAGGCACTCTCTTAATACCCATCCACAATTACTCTTTCTTCTCTAACTCATATAGTGTCCATGCGGCTCGACTGTGGAAGCGTCTCCCATCCACCATCAAAGATGTTACTACATTATCTCTGTTTAAATCACGTCTAAAAAAACATCTCTTTTCTCTTCCTTAATCTATCCACCTTTCCTCTTTTTTCTTTTTCCCTATTGAGTCATAGTTTTGATTTAAGGTAATTTATAAACAAATACGTTTATTTCTATTTAGATATATCATTAGCTTTAAAAAAAAATTTCTGTTGAATATGTTCTGTAACTTGAATTATTAAAATAAAACTTTTATTTTATTGGTTGGTTGGAAGAAATTGCCATTTGATAATAAGCCCGCCAATGTACAAAAAACATTATGTACAAAAAGTGAAATAAATTAAACTAAATAATTGAACATGCTTAAAAGAAAAAAATGCATGTATATTCTGCTTTATATTATTTATGGGCCCAATTACAAACGCTGTCTTCTTCGGTACATATAGAGAGGGTATAAAGTAAAATATATATTTATGTGCGAAAATGTAAATATTTTTTATGAAAATTATATTCGTCGGTTACTGCAATTGAATGTGTTTTAGAAAAATTGTACACATATTCTATTTTTCATACAGAAAACTTAATTTTACTTTGTAGATAAATGTTAACTTCCCGTTGTAATACGGTTGGGGACCCGTCACAATATAAATATGCAGGTCGCAATTAGATCAGGGGCTTATACAGCAGTGCCCCCTATTTTTCAGGATAAGGATGGATGGAGGATTCAGCCATGGTCGAGTTGCCTTATTTTATTTTATTTTACGGTTCTTCACGATTGTTGATGCTGTTTGCTTTGATGAATAAATAAAATCAAATAAAAGAACAAAAAGTTCGCTTGGCATTTTGTATGAAAATCATTAGTAACAATATTTTTTACTACGCCTCCATTTGCGAGTGATTTTGGAAATTTTACAAACAGACGCATTTTATTGACTAATGATTTACAATACCCAAGCCTTACGTATGATTTTGGTAATATTAAAATAATATCAACTGACATTCGATACATTTTTGAAAATCGCGTTGCTAAATACAGTGCATTCCTGTTGGTGAGAAGAGCATAGTTCGACATTTCCAAAAAGAATTCCATATTTGAAAATTAATTATTTAAAGTTATGGAATTCAACCATAAACAAGTACCTAAGTACCTACTTAAAATAAATATTTGTAAATGAATTCAATCATAAACAAATACCGAGCTACAACGAGTAGGTAGCGTAGGTACGCTAAATGCAACAATTGATATTAAACTTTTATTTAATCTCTGTACGAAAATCTGTGTATTTAATCTCTGTGTGTTAGAAAAATTGTACACATATTCTATTTTTTATACAGAAAACTTAATTTTACTTTGTAGATAAAATTGAATTTAAATGTTAATTTCCCGTTGTAATACGGTTGGGGACCCGTCACAATATAAATATGCAGGTCGCAATGAGATCAGGAGCTTGTACAGCAGTGCCCCCTATTTTTCAGAATAAGGATGGATGGAGGATTCAGCTATGGTCGAGTTGCCTTATTTTATTTTATTTTACTGTTCTTCACGATTGTTGATGCTGTTCGCTTAGATGAATAAATAAAATCAAATAAAAGAACAAAAAGTTCGCTTGGCATTTTGTATGAAAATCAATAGTCGCAAAGTAAAATTTTTACATACTAACTATGTGCTTAAGGGTCAAAACCTCCAACGCTCATTATGTGTAAAGGATCTAGGTGTCTTCCATGATAGTAAATTACTTTTTGACGCCCATGTTGACAGCATCATAAAAAAATCATCGCGTGCGCTTGGCTTTGTTATGCGTAGCTCTACGTCGTTCACTATGGCAAAGACACTTAAAATCCTTTACTGTACATTAGTGCGAAGCAACTTAGAATATGCATCACAAATATGGAATCCTATGTACAATGTGCAGATATCACGTATTGAAAATATTCAAAAAAAATTCGTAAAGTTCATGTGTTTCCGGTTGAAACTTGAGTTTAAATCTGACCAGTATATTCATATATGTAAAAAACATCACCCACTGCCTCTGCAAAAACGTCGTGAAATAGCGGATATAATTTATCTACTTAAAATTGCCTCTGGTTCAATTGACTGTCCTGAACTACTTTGCAAACTTTCTATCAATGTTCCTTCCAAAGTTTTAAGAAATAACCCTCTTCTTCACATACCTCTTGTTTCATCTAATTATAGGCAAAATTCATATTTATGGCGAACTTTTAATAATTTTAATGTAATAAATAAATCATTTAACATAGATTTATTTGAAAATAATCTTAATAACGTGCGGCGTTTGCTTTCGAAATAACTCGTAGTATTGTTTTCTTTTCTTTAAAGTTTACATTTAATTACTATTCATTTTATGTTCGAGAATCTTTTTTGACTTACTGTGATGCTACTTGTGAAAACCTGTAATTGGCTTATTTGTTATTTGTTTTGTTATATAAATATGAGATAATTATAGCTGTTGGTTATCCAAATAAATAAAAATAAAATAAATATTTTTTACTACGCCTCCACTCGCTTGCGAGTGATTTTGGAAATTTTACAAACAGACGCATTTTATTGACCAATGATTTACAATACCCAAGCCTTACGTATGATTTATATGCAGTACAATCAAGTCTTCTTAGTAAAAATCAACAATTTTATGAGCAAACAGAAGCGATATTTTCAATGGCTAACACCAGAAACAATTTCGCCTGAAGTAATTCAATGTGTGTGTTGATACTTGTCGCTACCATAAATTTGAAGAGATTACTTTGATATATAAATGACCACATTAAAACTCTCATTTTAATCTTTGCACGCTCGTTACTTCTTACGAAAACAATTTGTATTTATGTGCGAGTTGTTGTTATCAGTAAATGACAAATTGTACCATCCAAGAGCCAAAAAACGAAGGTTCATAGAATTACTAACCGTGGAGACAATAATAGATGTTTGGTACATTGAGGTGATTTTCACAAAAACGGCGCTATATAAATTATCCAAATATAAATAAATAAATGACAAATATTCGGATCAGAATTTGTATCGTACCAGGGGAGCAATTACAATCGGAAGTTAACATAGTTATCTTTGACTGTTTATAAAGCAAAATAAACTCTCTGGATAATAGACGACAGATTGCTGACTCAATGTTTCTATTTAAGCTTTTAAATTGCATTACTGACTGCCCCAATTTACCAAGTTTAATTAATATCCATGTACATTTTAAACGTACCCGTCACACCAAATTATTTTACTGACGGAAGCCTTTCAATAGTTTACCACAAAATCTACGTCAAGAAATAAATTACGGAAAATTTAAGGATAAATTAAATAAAAGCTTTCTGACATAATAAACACTAACAGTATTTCGAAAATAAAGATTTTTTATATAAAATGTGCCTGTGTATATAAATGTGTGTATCAATTTATAAATTCTGTGTTTTTAATGAATTTTTTTATTAGTGTCAAATTTTCTCAATTTAAAAAAATAATAATTTGTTATTTATTGTATTATTTTGTTTGCATTTTTTGTTTCTTTTTTATATTATTTTGTAAACTTGTCAAACACAAGAGCCAGACTCTTTTTTGGCAAGTTCAACCTTAAGTGTTCCATTTTGTTATTATATAAATATATATAGTTGGATAATTAATATAGCGCCATTTTTGTGAAAATCACCTCAAGGGCGCTGTACAATTAATAAATATCCCAGTACGTCTTGCAGCTACAGAGCGCATGGACGGTTGGGATTCTAGTTCCTCGTTTTCAATTAAGATCAATAAAAAATTATAACAGATAGGAGCTAGATTACAGGACGTCTTGCAGCTACAGAGCGCATAGACAGTTAGAAATTTAGCCCCCATTTACACATTTTAAAAATTGACAAATAAATTTAGTGTATTAATGATACTAAAAAAATAAATAAAAATAATATGAATAATAAAAAGGAGTAAGATTACAACACGTCTTGCAGCTACTAAGCGCATAGACGATTGGAATTCTAGACCCCATTTATAAAATTTAGGTATTTTTAAGTTGGTATATGAAAGCTAGATAACCAATCATCGTGCAGCTACAAAGCGCATGGACGAGTGGAATTCTAGCAAAGTTAGAATGATATCAATAAATTTATAAAAAATAGAGCATAGTAGTAAGTTTGTCAAGTGTTCATGCCAAGAACTAAGCAATAAAAAACTAAATAAATAAAGCACTGTATCAACTCCATGGTTAACAAAGGGAGATAGATGTCCGAAGAGAATCTTTTGTAGACAGTAGGTAGATATCGTCACCATGTGGTCCACTAGGCTGCTGGAGAATTTCTGGAAACGCACGTGTGTAGACTGGGGGATTATGCCTTATTGTATGTATTGTTTTTGTTATGCTAATAAAGGTTTTTATAAAATAAAAAAAAAATTCAAAAGGGAAATCAGCGACAGCATGCAGGCATTGTCACCGTGGGTCAGTAGTGATTAGTAAATAAATTTTTTTTTTTTCATATTATTTTCATTTTATTTTAAATTTACAATGGTAAATATTAACAAATTACAACAGGGAATGAGAATACCCGCCCGCCAACTAATAAGCCCGCCAATGTACAAATAACATTATGCACAAAAAGTTAAATAAATAAATAAAATAAATACCTTAAAGAAGGGAATATGGAAGTCTAGGCATTTACAGGGCTTATGACCTATGAATGGCTGGTTTAAGTGGCCACTTTACACACCATGTAACATTCACCATTTTGCCTATGTTTGAACAACCATATTAGTTCAATTCTTTAATTTGTTGATTTTAGTGAAGTTAAAGAGCTAAAACCTTTATTGTTGTGAAGAGATTCATTTGACTGAATTATTTCACATACCAGGCAACGCCTGAAAACAGTTTTCCAATTTTTTTGAACTTCTTCTTGGACCAGTTGGTTTTATAGCAATATTTGAGTTGGTTTTATTACATTGTAATACGGGCTCAGATAATTAAGATCGGTCATGTTGAGTCATTTTAATAAGAAATCGATTCTACTTCGTTTATTGTCAAGTGTAACTTAATTTAAACAAATAAATAAATCTAAATCTATTAAGTTATATCTGTTGAAAATCGTTCCGGTAACCTTAAAATTATATAGTTGTATTTAAATATAAAGTTGATAAAAATATGTCATGTGCTTTCAAGGTGTTTTTTACCGTTATAAGTTATAACAAAATGGCGGGTTTTTAAACAGTAGTTTTATTTCAGAAAGCATAATATACAGAAAAACGTAATACCCGAGAGACGTGATAAGCGTGGTTTTAACATATTAGTGAACAGAAGTACTTTGGCATATAATTTGTTAAAATTTGGGCATATAATTTATTTTGTTTATATAAGGTTGTAGGTACTGTGGGTACCTACATCAAATAATATTATCCTAATAAATAAACCATTTATACTGCACACTTCTGAGTACTCTAGTATAATGAAAATAAATATTACTTTGGGTTGTGCGTGGTTTTAAACATAATTTTTAAAAATATCGGACACCGTGCGTTCGAGATGTCTCTAAAGCGATAAAACTAGTCGCTGATCATACTTATATAATTCATGATCGATTACACACGTGCTAAATAATTAAACCTGAAACTTAAAGGCAACAACCGATGAAGCGAGTCAGCGTTTTCTATTGAATTCGATTCATCAAATTCTGCGAAACATGAGATCAACGGTCTGCAGTACATTGACATCGTCCCTACCATGGAGATCTGAAGAACAAAGGAATGTGGCATATAAAGAGAACATCGGGCGCAGTCAACGCCCAGTCAGCCCAACAATCCAGTTCAGGCCAGTCAAGTTCAGTCAGTCAGTCACTCAGTTCCAGCATGTAGTTCAATCGCAGTTACTTTAACCCATCATCGCCACTACGCTCGCGCTACACAACCAAGTGCTGTAAATATTCGCCATGTAATAAATACGCATTAAAAAGCAACCTTGTGTCTTTTGTTCATCTTTAAATGAGGTAGGAGCTCCAACCCTCAACCATCAAATTCTACATTGGTGACCCCGACATTATACATTGCTTTGAGTAAACTTACATTCTTTCACAATCTATATTTTTAAAAATACTTTATTGGCAATCGCATAACGATCATTATGCCACTATTTTTATTTTTTTAATAAAAAAAATATAGAATAACATTGAAATATTTGCTTTTGAGACCACATAAATAGTTTTAAGAATTATGACTTCAATTAAGCGGACATAAAATATATTGCGGAATATTTCTTCCGACAACATTAGGCATAATTAACAAACATATTATAACGATACAATAAAGATACATAAAATACATCATAGAAGGTAAAACAACACTCTTTCATTTTAACAGATCAACCAAAATATACCGAGCCAATTTATATGGCTTGTAGATGGGTTGCCTGTGCAACTATGTATAACCGTTCAGGTACAAAACGATCTTACGTAATTTTGACGATTGTATTTTAAATTACAATTTATATCCTTATGATTGCCATTTTAAGATTTTTTTTGTGAAGGCTCTCCTGGAAGTGTTTCAATATTCCGGCGGATATTTCCATCCTAGTGATGATTCGATGGTCCTTGGAGACCAAGGTCACGATTGCCGCCATGTTAACACCTATTTTCACGTTGAAAGATTCCCCGATAGACGCCATCCTGGTCTATTTACAATCCCACATGGGCGGCCCCCGCGAATTCTCCACAAATATAAAACATCTGATATCGAAATCCGAATTACTCGTATTATTCGTTATTACGAGTTTTTATTCATTCAAAAAAACATTTCTTTAAACAATTATTGAATTGGATTAAATCTGTTATTTGTTACTGGGTAAATATTAGAGTTTACATAATGTTATTTTAATGCGTTTTACGTTTAATATACGAAAAAATTGTGAATATGTTTTGTACACACTGTTTGTTTACTCAATAGTAAGACATGCTCCCTTACCGAAATAGACAAAAAAGACTAGAGGCTTATAATTAGAAATCAAACACTGATTTGAGTCTACTGAACACTTTATTTTATTTTTACAAATATAAACATATAAAAATAAAAACTTCGTGACAATTGTTTCGCCTTATTAGGGCATTTTCAAACGAATGTCGAATGAAACAATTGTCACGAAGTTTTTATTTTTATATGTTTATATTTGTAAAAATAAAATAAAGTGTTCAGTAGACTCAAATCAGTGTTTGATTTCTAATTATAAGTTTAAATATGGAGTTCTACAAAATAAACACCAAATCAATCAATAAGACTAGAGGCCTTTGAGATGTAGTGCTACAGAAAAATATACGTAATTTCCTGGAGAGACCACATCACTAATGATGAGGTTCTCAGCAGAATTGTAAAAGGAAGGCATCTAATCAAAACCATCTCAGAGAAGCGAGACTACGTATCGGCCACATTATAAGCCATGAGGGTCTCCTGAATGACATAATAGAGGGAATGGCAGAGGGGGCAAATTGCAGAGGGAGTTTTTGCAGCAATATGCGAGGATTTGAACTGCACCCCATTGTAAAATAATAAAATTGTGTAACACTGATAACAAAGTTTTATTTTCATAATAATTTATAGTATACCAATTCGAAATTTTCTATTGTTAAATTTTTTTTTGAAGTCTCAAATTTTTGTATTAAAATGATCTTAATAGGGACAGAGTAAGTTACATTTGGAGCAGCTACGATTGATAAATGAGTTTTGAACATAATTTTTTTAGGCAACGGTTTGTAAAAAATAATGAACTTGTAGTGTTGATTTAACGGGACAAATAATTATAATACGTTTTTGATTACAATAATAAATTATAATACGCTCTAAATTTACGATAAAATTTCAAAAAGAAAAGACTGAACTGAAATATTTCTATGTTTAGTGAAGGAGGTATGATCCTGTTTGTTTTTTTGTTTAATACGCAGAATTTATCATTATTGCTCTTCAGAAGAAAACAAAGAAAATGTCGCCTCTTCAGTTCTCTCGTACCTAATACCGTGATAGAACGATTAATCTGCTTGGCTTTTTGTTTACTGTTGTAAATCGAAATAGTTTTATTTTGAACTACGGAGTTTTAACATCGGACAAAGCCAAGAATTTGACATAACCTTGGAGAATTATATGAACATGGATATTGTAACAAACGGGTGTATTTTATTTGGATCAGTGCCGATCTGACGACATATTCATAGCTGCATTTATACCATCGAAATACTACAAATACATATTTTACATTATTGTTTTGTTTGTTTTAATGTATTTAGTTCTTTAATTCTCCGTGCGCATCGTGTCTACGCATTGATTTACACTACATAATTATTACAGTTATCTAGTACCTAAAATAATACATTTCTAAATACCAAAAAAAAGTATTTAATACAAACTAAATAAATGACAAGGACTAATGAGGAAGTTCAGTGCTACGGAAATTGGATATGAAAAGTGTTTTCTTACACGCGGTAAAAACTAAGGGTTTTAATTGTACGGAGAAGTATCTCAAAAACGTATGACAAAAAAAAAAAAAAAAAATTCTACGTCACGATTCTTGCGAATCAACTAATCTATTATAGCTTGTTATGTTTTGTGATAGATTACCGGTTTCCGGGTGGCCTTTTTATTCAACATTTAGTGTGTTTTGACGCTACGGGGCTCTACTTTTAAATGTCATTACATTACATTTTTTTGCACCACAACAGGCCAGGAGGCCTTTAATTACATTACAGAGCACCCAGGCTTGAGAAAATTCACATTTTATTTTTTCGTGTTCTCACCGGGAACCCGGAACCCGGAACCTTCCGTGCGTGAGTCAAGCGTCTTGAAGCGAAACTCACCGGCGACAACTTGTGACGTCACGGGTCGAGTAATAACAAAGCTGTAAAAAATCATGGCGATGTAAATACGATAAGTAAATATATATATATATATATATGTGTGTATTTAAAAAACCTCTTTACTTTCTCATTGCATGCAGCAATACTTCTATTAGACATTGAAAGTTGTAAATGTAAATATTTTTTCGCGCTTTTCCTTACTGAATTTGGTTAGTACAGGAAGAAATATAATCAATTCGTAATGAAAACAAAAAATGCTTGCTTGTATGAGTGAATCCGAAGAAAGACATCAAGTCATGGAATTAAGAATACATTTAGTCTTTAAAGTGGATTCCAATCCATCAATTATTAGTTTTGTTACAATATTTTGAGTTTGTCCAAATGTTTGTAGACAAAAGACTGAAATTTATGTAGGTTATATTAAATTCAAATACAGATTTGAGAGTCTACCTAAAATCGTTTATTTTATTTTTAATCACAAAAACAAAAATGATTAGAGCATTTTCAAATGAAGATTAAATGGAAAATGCCCTAATAAGGCAAAACAATTGTCCGAATTTTCGTTTTTGTATTTAAAAACAAAATAAACTATTTTAAAAATACTTTAATCAGTGTTTAATTTTTATATTAAAATGTGTTTAATTTTTATATTATGGAGTACTACAAAACAGAAAATACTGTTCTTGAAGATGCATACTTAGGCGAAAGCGCTCGTTGGTCAAAATAATAAAAACTAAAACTAAACCAAGAAGTTTTATTAATAAGTTTATTTATAATTTTATCATACTCGTTATCTATGGAGTTTTATCAAGAAATATCAATAAAAAACATCAATATCGGATTTTAATTTATTTTTACAATAAAATTATTTTGGGCATGTTTTCTCTGCCGGTGTCGTTGGCTGGATTCCAGAGAGTTCGTCGAAAAATGTTCCCGCCTCTAACTTTCTGACTTGTCCAGCCTCGTATATGGCGTTTAACCTTCTTTCTTCCGCAATTATTTTATCCCGCTTTTCTTTCTTTTCCGCGGCCACCTTCCTGTCATCTTCCGCTGCGACTCCGTACACTTGGCTCATTGTTATTCCGTAGAATATCCCCGAAATAAGGGCCGCGTATCTTCCGAACTTAATAATGCCGGATACAGCTACTGGCGGCCCGAACGGCAAAGATGACATTTCAAGAAACAGATTAAATATGCTATTTAGAGATTCTGTGTTTTCTTGTTATGATTTGAAATTACAAATATTATTTGTAAAAAGCTATATTGGTGCGTATGGGTGCGTATTTTCACGAAGCGGAAAATCTGACATTTCTATAGTGATTTAATCATAGACAAAGGATATTCAATTGTTTACAGCCGTGAAAAAAAATCGGTATTTAAAATTTTTATTAATTATTTGTGGTAGGTACTTCCTGCCTTATAATGCAATTTTTATTTGTTTATTTATTTTACAGAAACAAACAGTCGACAGTGATATAATAACATAAAAAAGATAAAGTTTAAAGACAGACCAGCAAGTTTCTAAATAAAAATCATACAACATTCGGTACAACAAAAGGGTGTGTTTATGAGTATTTGTATGAGAGTAAGTGTAGAGGTGTGTTTGTGTGTATTTGTGTGGGAGTAAGTGTTCAGGTGTGTTCATTTACATGTGAGCATCAATAAATAGCAAGTGGGATCGTATCGCAGCCAGAAAGAATGAGTCTTAATTTATTTTTTAATAAATTAAGAGGCGTGTTAAATATATCATAGATGAAAAAAAAGTTGCCCAAATACGCATTCATATTATTGTTTATCTGGATTATTTTTTTTTACTTATAATTTTATTCGAAAATCGATTTTTGAAATCAATTCATTAACGTTGTAGTTGAATATATTGGTTAGCGCGTTTGCCTACGATGCTTGAGGTAAACTGTTTTTGGGACGCAAATAACCAACGTTAGTTCACGTAGGTGGGATGCGGCGAATGGCACTAATAATTGCAAAGCTTCCCTTACCATCTCTTGATATTCTTTTCTCGTCATCCAAAAGACGTCAATCTGATGCGAATTAAATTCCATTTTAAGCATGCCTTTAGCTGCAAGGTATGTATATTAGAATTATAGACACTTGCTGCTGATGGCCCGCTGTACCCCTTCCTTACGCAAATTAAAATAAAATACATCGTCGTTAAAATCGCTTAAATACGAATAATAAAGTAAAATTCAGTTCTGGGGGGTCACTAGTATTATTTTACTCATAAAAGGGTCACGTATTAAAAAAGGTTTAAAAAACACTGATTTTATTTAGACGAACTCAAAATATTGTTTAAAAACTTATTAACTAATACACACAATATACACCTCTGTATACTCTGCATAATAATAATAAATTTTATCCTCCAGAACTAATTCATCTTATTGTTTACCGTCTCCCCTCCACCGTATCTCCAGACCAACTAGACTGTCTGATATTTTCCATATTCGTAATATCAAAACTAACTAACCATCGGTAACATTCTACCATCCTCCGTATATGTGAAGCATTTAGCAAGAATTTTAATAGTCTTGATATATTTAACACTCCATTTAATACGTACAGAAGAGAACTAATAGGCTTGATTCAGAATAACAGAGAATAGACTCTTTGTCTCTTTTCTTGCTCTAAATCATTAAATCAAATGCAATTTTCCACTCCTACTTTCCTTCAATCATCCTTCACCACTTCTTATCAATATCCTTCTTTTCCTTCCCACTATCTTCTTGTTTTGTCCATATTTCTTTTATTTTAATATATGGTATATATATTATTTATATAGTTTAAACTGTCGTCGCTTTATTGTAGTATAATTGAGAAAGATGCTATGTATACAATTTTTTTATAGTTTTTATTTATATTCATTTTATCTGTACATTCGTTTGCATTCTAAATAAATGAAATAAATAAAATAAAATGAACAAAACGTATACAAAGCTACGTTAGCGACATTATATTGCAGACGTTAAGAAATGTGATGTTTACATAATACAATTCATTCGTAGCAAGGCAAGGGCAGAATCGCAATCGTTGGGTTTTATTATTACCGGGTGGGCGGATTCTGACTTTGAATGCTCCTGTGTTACAAACAAAACTGCGTCCATGACCGTCGACAGGTGTTTGGGCTGGAGATACTCGTAGAACAGTAACTCACACTAGTTCCTGCACTGACGGCTGCAGTCCCATCGCACACAGCGGTGCATAGGCCACTGCATAGTTTCACTAAATGCAGCGTATCTCGAGCATCTGGTACATAAAGGAAAGGTCATTATTAGCCTTATGCTACAGATGTCCGTCCCGGATCATGACACATTGCGGTGTAAGACCACCTTTTCAATAGATATTTCATGTCGACTTTCCAATCGAACTCAGGACCTCGAGCATGAAAGGCCAACGCGCTAAACACTATACGACTAGGCGAACTTGTCTCCCCTCAATTATTAAAAAAAAATTGGCCAAGACCATCCATCGAGAAAACACTCGTTATCTTATTGTGAGTAGGATCTGGTCGGATGTTCAAATCTAGACCTTTCGAATTTACCCAGTGATTAGTAAACCCCGTAACCTCCTTCAAAACACGTTGGACAAATGACAGACATCAACAGACCCCCGTTCCACTCAGAGAGTGTTCGGAATTGCGTGTCCTGGGGTGCTATTCTGAACCACTCTCGCAGCACGAGAAAACTGTTTTTCTCGTGAATTTCGAATGTAAATACACGAGATAAAACGGCCGCGAGAGGGATTGAAATTCCAGCCCTGCTTTTGTTACGGATCATATCTGATATGTCCCCTGTGTTGCGGTTTGCTATCAGGAGAGCAGTTTCTGGTCTCTGGTCACCTCCCCTCGTGATGCACTAGGTCAAGTGCGCCTGGCCCGAGTCATGGAAGGCCACTGGCCGCGCGGCTATAAATAATGGCGCGCAGCTATCTCCAATTATAGCCACTTGGGCGGGAGCCAGCCAGCCGCCAGCCGATGGTGGAGGGGAGCCATAATATAGTATAGCAGAAGCGGTCCAACGATCGACATTTGAATTTTGATTTTCAAACGGCTTTTGATCAGCGCGTCTGCTGCCAATACTAAAGCATGACTTTTGTCTTTCTTCTTCAAGCCCCCCTTCCCCGCCTCTACTGATAAACAGGGCCAAATGTTGGCAGTGCGTGCACAGTACACTGGTTGAATCAGTTTTACGCGTCATATCATCAGATCAAGATAAATGATTTTATTTTTATTTTGTATTTTATTTATTGACGGACTTATGCAGTTAATTTCAACAATGGTAAATACAATTTCTCATAATAAATACAGGTACCAATCAAATCAGGCAACGGGAAACCACTCTGGTCATCTTTTCCCAGGAATCACTACGGCGAGTACATCAATAAGCAGTCGTCCTGGCTGCGAAATGTAAAATTAGCCCAGGACAGATACATTTGCTTTCGCTGTAGTGATCGCCAACGTCGGGGGAACCCGGCAAGGCACTAGAAAAAGAAGAAGACCAATCAAATAAAGTACAACTAAATAAAATTAAAGCTAGATCAAAAAAAAAAATATACCACTTCAAGATCCGGTCTCTCTTAGTGATTTTAAAATTCATTAAGACTTACACCAAAAAAGTCCAGATCACGTCTCGAGTTTACAATATGACACAATCGGGACATTGGTGCATGCAAGCCATAATTTGTGCTGGGTTGATCAAGGAACAGTATTCGCAACCGGCGGATCGGAACATTGAATGCCAGTTGTTCATTGTAAGCCATTCAGTTAATTAAACATAAATATGGAGTCAATATTGTTTTTACGTTTTTGTAGACTTGAGATTTTTAACATCGACTCCATTTCTCCGTAAGTTAGTCTCCCCTCTCGAGGCCAATCATCCATGCTACTTTTCTTAGCAAACGATGTTGCACCGATTCGATATGATTTATCCGGCCTACAAAGAAGGGAGACCAGATCACAGAGGCATATTCTAAAACACGATGAACAATTGAGCAATAAAGTGTTTTAACTGTGAACATATTAGTAAAGTCACTAGATATCCTGCCAACATAACCTGAGAGTTTTAGTGACTTGTTAATCATAGTATCAATATGTTCATTAAAGCTAAGTTTACAGCCATGATAACTCCGAGGTCGTTAATAGACTTGACTACATTTAAATTAATATTTTCTATGTTGTAGTCAAATGAGATATTTTCACTCTATAAAAAGACATTATTTAACATTTTTTAATATTTAATTCTAGGTTGCTGGCTTTTTACCACATATTAAAAGAATCAATATCTGACTGAAGCACCAAACAGTCATTTGTATTTTGAATTATTTTAAGAATTTTATTGTCGTCCACAAAGAGCCAAAAACGAGTAAAGGAGAATCCATATTTTTTTTATGATTTGTTAAAATTATTCAATTTAACAAATTACAACAGAAATGGAGATCATTTTAGAGAAGAAAATACGAAAGTCTAGGCAACGTCTGAAAACAATTTTCTTCTTCTTTGACCTACGGTTAGTTACAATTTTTAATGAAATAATTCAAATCTCTACACAAAAATAAAGGTATCAGCTCTTTAACTTCACTAAAATGAACAGACAGAAGAATTGAAGAAATATGAATGTTCAAACATAAGCAAAACTTTAGGCATTTTCTGATGATTGGCTGGTTCATATGGCTACTTAATTTATTGTATAACATTAAACATTTTGCCTTTGATTGAACATCTACATTTCTTCAATGTTCTCCATCGTTATTGTAATTTGTTAATCCCAATGACTTCTTAAGGGGTGAAATTCAGTATTTTGTCTACAAACATTTTGAAAATCTCAAAACATTGTTTGCGGACAGGCTGGATTTCCTCCCTAGGGAGTTAATTAGATCTAAATTTGTTGTAACAGAGAGGGAAAACATTTTTGAGAAGGGGATATGGAAGTCTGGGCATTTACAGGGCTTATAACCTGTCATTGGCTGGTTTAAGTTGCCACTTTACACACTGTGTAACATACCATATTCCCTTCTCAAAAATGTTTTCCCTCTCTTTTGCAACAAATTTAGATCTAAATAACTCCTTAGGCAAGAAATCCAGCCTGTCCGCAAACATTTGGATATACTCAAAACATTTTTCAATTATCTGATTAGTATAAGAAGTACGAAAATCGGAAAATTGTTTTCAGGCGTTGCCTAGTAGAAGAATTGCTTCAGCCGAATGAATCTCACCCGCATGATAAAGGTTTCAGCCCCTTTACTTCACAAAAGTGAAAATTACCATAGAAAGAGTTCAGAATAAGTTTTTGAGATATGATAATTTTAAATTAGGAATACGTAATGAATTTCGTAACTATGATTATTTATTAAATATATTAAATTTGATTAAATTAGGGGACAGGAGAACTATTAATGATTTATTAGTTCTATTTTAAATCGTTAATTCAGTATTGGACAGCCCTGAAATTTTGGGCCTCGTTGGTTTTAAAGTACCAGTTAGAGTGACTAGGCTAGTTCAACTTTATCACTGCAACAATCATATCTCAATATATTCTAGCAATTTAGTACTGAATTGTCTACATGCGCTGGGTAATAAACATTCGGATTTAGGTGACATATTTATATTGAAATTTCCAGCTTATAAACAATTACTTGTAAAACATTTTAGTGTGGAATCAATATTTTAATTATGTTCTTTCTAAGTAAGCATTGAAAAAGTTGTTACTGTATATACTCCACTGTAAATACTTATGTATGTATGTAATGTAAAAGGTACTTGCACCGTTAATTCTTGAAAAAAAAAAAAGTGAACAGACGGAAGAATTAAGGAAATGTGGATGTGTAAATATGGGCAGAATTGTGAATATTACACTCTGTAAAGTGGCCACTTAAACCAGCCAATAACAGGTCATAAGCCCTGTAAATGCCTAGACTTCCATATTCTCTTCTCAAAAATGTTTTCCCTCTCTGTTGCAACAAATTAAGATCAAAATATTGTATTTAATTTGCATTGTTAAATAAAATGAAGTCAAACATGATGCATAGGTATTACACGTTCAAATCTTTACTAATATTTGTTTATGTGTGCGTAATATAAAGTTTTCGAAAAAATATTTAAGTATGCGTATAGTCGTCGCCAGGTACGCCGCCTACGCTCACACAGTGACCGCACTGTAGAAAATGTTTTCGCGTAGGCATTATTATCTGGCGACGAGTCTAATAGCACGAATAAAATAGTATGTTTACTTGTTTTCCCGACAGCCCTAAAACATTCATTTAGGCTATTAAGCATTTTGATGCACTCGACCAGGTACTAAAAAACGCCCCACAGAAGGAAAAATTAAGATAAGGGCAGTAAATGACATTTTAACAAATTTATCTCTAAAAGTAAATTAAAATAGTAGAAGTAGAGAGAGAGTAGAGTCGAGAATGGCTCGGTGATTTGAGGGCCACATGAACTGAAGTACTCTCTTATGATAGAGAAAATCTGAGAAATCTCTAGATGAGAGAGTGCGGGTATTATCCTTGGCTCTACCCGACCGAATTTTCCCAGGGTATGCTTGGCTACAACAGTTTAGAGACTAGAAGGAATGTGCATTTGATTACACATTTTTATTGATTGTTGCGCGGTATGGTCGATAATCCCGAGATTATGAAGAGCATTGGTTTGTATGTTTATTTATTAAAGAAATCATTCAGTATTTATATAAATACAAGGTATAAAATAACAATTTAAAAAAGTAAGACCAATTATAGATTTCACATTAATTTATTATGAATGCAGGTGGAGAGGGAAAAAAATAATGGAATTCTAAAAAAAATATATGTAAAAATATAAATATTAAATAAAAAGTGCATAAAAGGGAGAAGACATTGTATAGCTCCAACTTTTATTTCCTCCTCTCTCTCTCTCTGCTTCAATGAAAATTTAGATTTCTTAGTAAAAATTCACAACCAACAATAAATTATTAGATGTATGTAGTAGATGTACATATAAATAAGTAAAAATTAAGAGTTTAAATTAAAAGTTAAAATTAAAACTAAAAATTAAAATTAAAGGTGAAAAGTTAAAATTAAAAGTTTAAATTAAAATTAAAAGTTAAAATTAAAATTAAAAAGTTAAAATTAAAAAATAAAATTAAAAGCTAAAAGTTAAAGTTAAAAGTTAAGCAGGAGATGAAATAAAAATATATTTAACAAATCTGATAAAAATATGGTATTTACAGTGTAATATGTCGATGTCACTAAAACTGTCATTATAGGTAATCTGTATTCTTCGAAGAGTGCTATTTTTCATATGATTAGTCATTGAGTTAGGAATGTCGAAGACTACAGATTGACGAGTTCTACGAACAGGGACTCGATATGAAATGTTTTCAACAACTTCTGGCCTATCAATTAGATTATTAACAATTTTATAGAGAAAGCTCATATCCAACATGATACGCCGAGTTGCGAGATGACAAACCTCATGGAAATTAGCAGACTTTATTAAACTTCATTAATGTTCCTGATAATTACCTAATACAGCGTCAGCATATATTGTTTCCTATTCCGATATACAGGACCAACCTGCCGATGGTTATGCCTGTTGGAAGGATTACCGCTATGCTAAACAACATCGCTCTGGATGTTGATCTGTTCCATGTATCCGAAGAGGTTTTCGGAGAAGGATTCTCTTACTACTTTGACAAAAGTCTCTTTAATATTTATTTTCTCTTGTTATAATATGTACGCCTTAAATTTTAGTTTGTTATGTACAAGTTATTTTATTTTTTAATAAATTAATTAAATTGAAAAAATAAATGTGAGTTGAAGAGGGCACACCAATTGTACTCCTCGCGCAGTGTATCTCAAACATTTGTTACAGGAAAAAACGATCAGACTTCTTCAAGTACGGGAATTATGAAATTAATTGTGCAGTGTATCATGAAAAAATAACGCCTTTCAGTATTTTACTGTTGACCCAATCGGTAATCAAACAATTGCATGCATGGTAGCTCAAGTGCTAATTGAGATTGTATAGGTATTGGCGAAGCACATACCACGGTTACAACATTTTATTCGCAGGTAATTGAATTTTTCGCTCAGAAGTATTGTTTAATTTATTAAATTAAATCACACGAATTATGAAAGGATATTATTTTTGTTTTTTAATTAAGACTTTTGGTGTAAGCAGTGTTTAGTTATTTTTAAGACATTTTTAAGACAAAAAAATAATAAAAAATAGCAATAGTTCGTTTATATATTTATTTATAATATATTACATTATTTTATTTTATTTAATTTTATTTTATTTTATTTCATTTTATTTCATGTTATTTC
The DNA here is from genome assembly GCF_059751315.1 of Micrasema longulum. Classification (NCBI taxonomy): domain Eukaryota; kingdom Metazoa; phylum Arthropoda; class Insecta; order Trichoptera; family Brachycentridae; genus Micrasema; species Micrasema longulum. The sequence continues at coordinate 350,427 of NW_028277790.1, forward strand.
ATTTTATTTAATTTTATTTAATTTTATTTCATTTTATCATAACATTAATTATCAACATATTACAACAGAGATGAAGAACATTTAAGAAAAGGTAATATAGAAGTCTAGGCATCTACAGGGCTTATGACCTGTCAATGACTGGTTTAAGTGGCCACTTTACACACTGTGTTACATTCACCATTATGACAGATCATAAGCTTATGAAAAGGTAATGTTTAAGAAAAGGTAATATAGAAGTCTAGGCATCTACAGGGCTTATGTTAATTTGTTTGTTTTATCTTTAGTATTTTAATTAATGTTATTATTTGTGTAGAATGCCGGTCTTATACGTACAATAAAAAAACAATGAACCAAAAAGTTAGTGCTACAAACATCCAAAATAACAAATATTTATTGTTTATTTAAAAAAACTATCATAAAACGTGAATGGTATCATAATAAAGTAATGTAATATGTAATCAACTTATTATTTTTAATGTTTTTTTTAATTTACTTTTTTAATTAGGTGTAGGGCCCACTTTACAAAAAAAATGAAAAGGCCACGTTATAAGGTTTTTTTTCCCTTTATTAGGGCCTTTAACCAAAGCATGATAACATTAACATATTACAACAGAGATGAAGAACATTGAAGAGAAGGTAACATAGAAGTCTAGGCATCTACAGGACTTAAACCAGCCATTGACAGGTCATAAGCCATGCCTAGACTTCTATATTACCTTCTCTTCAATGTTCTTTATCTCTGTTGTAATATGTTAATATAAACAGCTCCCCGGGGAGTTGAATCCAGTCGTTGTCTACAAAAATTTGGACAAACTCAAAATATTGTTCATGATAACATTGGCTAAAAACAGGTTACATTAATTTACAATAAACAATAAATATAAGAACAATACAAACAGAATTGGCGGCCTCCGTGGTGCAGTGGTCAAGATGCTTGACTCACACACGGAAGGTTCCGGGTTCGATTCCCGGTGAGAGCACAAAAATTAAAAAAATTGATTTTTCTCAAGCCTGGGTGTTCTGTGATGTAATTCACCACTGTAATTGGGCCTCCTGGCCTGTTGTGGTACAACAAAATTAGAAAGAATAAGAAAGAAAGGAATAACAATATCCAAAAATAGACAACAAAAATATATGTACAAGAATAACATCAAATATTAATTGTAATAATTAACATATAACTAAACTAACAAAATTTCAACAGAAATTGAAATAGGCACCAACAGAAAAAAACCCACCAAAACCTGATAGCGCCTATTTAATAAAAAAGAGACACTTACAGTAAAATATTAGAAGGAAGATACTTAATAACTAGAAAAATTACAACACAATAATCAAAATATTAACAAACATAATCTTATATTAGTGATAAATTTTAACTTTAAAATATTTTACATAAACCCAAAAATGTAAAATAAATTTATTGTGAAAAACGTTTTAAAATTATCACGAACGCCGATTTAAAAAAAGAATTTTCTTTCTGCGTGTGGCAATGGTAGGCAACAGACATTTCAAATTTATTGGAACTGTCTCTGGGTGCGTCATGAGTCATGTCATGATCGATATTTATTTTTCTCCGGTTCAGTGTCCGGATTTATATTTTATGTATAAAATGTCTGACAAGCAACATTGTAACGGTGTTGATATAAGGCTTCTCGTCATACGTGATTCCGGAATATTAATGGTTAATTTTATGTAATACCCGCATGCATTCATGCGATCGATAGGTACTATTATAGATACGGCTGGCGTTACAGAAGTTGTTAGTTCCTTACACATTATGCATGAATCTTGTTTTATAGAAACTGGCTAGTTACAACTTACAACTAGGCGAAACCTATCACCTATCTAGAAGTACGTCAAACGGGGTTATTCTGCCGAGTTAAATTTATTTTGTCACTTGAAACATATTTTTGATAAGCAGTGGACAATTTTTTTTCATGGTTTTAATTGCTTTTCAAGTTATTAAATAATGTTCTTGACAGCTCCGAACTTTTAAATTGTGTGAATTTTTATGTGAGACAGCATAAGACGAGACAAAATACTACTTTTTCTGTTGATTTGCATAGTTCAAACTATGCATAATATTCACCCATTCCACGGCTCCACATGCTAGCAAACAAACGTGGAAATTTTGATTTTTTAAATTGATTTTTTTTTTTTAATCACTTCTTTTCTAAATTATAAAAATGTACTAAGTGTTATAAAAAACATGGTTTTACTGTTTATATTACGGTGCATGGCCTCTGTTACATAAATTACTTCAATACTTTTTATACATACCCTTGCAATAATTTCTTATTTAATTTTCCGTTGTTATTTCTTTATTTTCTGCTGATTTTATGTATATATTTTCTTCACTTGTTTACAGGTGTTTTGTATTTTGTTTCATTATAATTGTTTTTTATTATTATTTATACTTTGTTAAAGGCGTAAGCCGTTGAATAAATAAATAAATTTACTTGTTGGTAGCAATGACATTCGAAAATGGCTGTATTTTTTACTCTAATGCAAAAACGTTTTTTCATTTTCACACGCTAGGGTATTTTCAAACGAACTGAAGATAAAGTAGACTGAAGGTCCTTATACAGTATATAAGGATCTTCAGTCTGTAACTAGTCTTACAAGGCGGAGCAATAAGGAAATTCAGTGCTAATGGAAATTGGATACAAAAAATGTTTTGTTTCACGCGATAAATCTTGTACGGTGAAGTTTGTCGAAAATGTATTAAAAAATGCATTAAAATTAACTATTTTGAACGACACGTCAATCAACCAATTAATGATAGCGTTGACATGTGTTGTGAAAGATTTCCGGTTTCCGGGAAGCCATTTTTTTTCAACGCCTAGTATATTTCTACTTTCAAATGTCAGGACTACTCACCGATGAGAACTAGAAACGTCAAGGGTGGAGAACTTTCAAAATTACAATACTTTAAAAAGTCATAGCGATGAGAATACAATACAAATATTATAAAAACACATTTAATTATTTTGGCTTAGTTTGATAACAAATAAAAAAATATTGAACTTCCTAAATTTTGTTTTTTTGTTTTAAAAAAAAAAAAAAAATAAATAAGTAGACTCACACCAATGTTTGATTTTAACATACTGATGAGGAGTTCTACAAAATAAACGCCAAGTCAATAAATTAATATATGAAACTGTTCGTTATAACGAGTCGCTAAACAATATAATTATTGCAACAGAAAAATGTAAACTAAAGCTTCTTTGTTTTAGAGATGTTTGTTTGTTCAGCTTTTTTTAGAATTATTGCATTGAGAAATATCTCCCAACCAACCTAAGCAGACTGGTGCGAACATTGCAAAATGCAAGTTGGTAAAGGCTTGTACCTGCTTAGCAGTTTTACAGATATTTTAGTGGGTAGTTTTTGTAGAATACTGTAAATTCAATTTTATCTGTCAATTTTTTTATTTTTTTAATTCAGAGAGGGGAAATGCCGAGGAGCCTGGGTCCAAATCAGAACGTTTTTACTTGTAATTTTTATTTATTAAATTAATTTTCACAGCCATTCCTACTTGCGGTACCTTGTCAGGTCTCCCCGACGTAGGCGATCACTACAGCGAAAGCATCTCGGTCCTGCGCTACTCTTGTATTCCACAGCCAGGATAACTGCTTTTTGGATATACTCGCCATAGTGGCTTCTGGGAAAAGATGCCTAGAATGGTTTCCCGTTGCCTTTTCTAGAGAGTTTTTCTGTCGGGGTTACCTTCCCTTAACTCTAGGCTGTATAGTTCTGGTTTGGAGGCGCCAGAAACTCACCTTTCATCCTCTCGTTATATGCTGTGATCACACCGTTATGAATGTGATCCTTTTGCCCAGGGTTCGAGGCGTGGACGCTAACGAATTGGACTAGTCAGTAATGTTGCCGGTGGAATGCAACTGGGCGTTTGCGGCATTTTATAAAATCACACCCCCTAGCAAGATGTAACTCACTGCAACCCTGCTGACAGTTTGAACCCCAACGTTCCTACTATAATAAAAAAATTAAAAACAACCAGATTTTTTTGTTTATAATACATTTTAAATATCTCCCGCGGTTTTTTTCTTGCTACACTAGCGCAGCGGTATTTACGTATAAATGAGGGAGTTCGGTTGTTTTTTATTTCTTAATAGACATTTTTTTTTCAAATATATGTCGTATTTGTGTTCCTCTACTTCACAAAAAGTCAACAGATGGAAGAGTCGAGGAAATGTGGATGTTTAAACATGGGCAGAATGGTGAATGTTACACAATGTGTGTGCCACTTAAACTAGCCAATGACAAGTTATAAGCCCTATAAATGCCTAGACTTCCATATTCCCTTCTCAATAATGTTTTCTCTCTCTGTTGCAATAAATAAAAAAATGGTTAATATCAAACATTTTTTTGTGAGCCAAATATTTTTATTTATCGTTAGTACGATACGATAATAATTCATTGCTACGAATTTTTAATGTTTTGAAATCTTTTTTAATTACTCCGCGCGTGACGTCACTAGTTATCTACGGTGAGTTGTCCTTATTGGAGTTGACTTCCCGGTAACCGGAAATCTATCACAACACTATATCATCGGTTGATTTAGAATAAATTGTGACGTCATTTAAAGTAGTTAACTACATTATTTTTTTCATACCTTGTAGAGACTTCTCCGGAAAATTAAATGCCTTAATTTTTACCATGCGTAAGAAAACATTATATCCTATTTTCCGTAGCACTAAGCTTCCTCGTTGTATTATTCATCTACCTGGACGTACATATTCGAATATAGGAAGTGAAAACTAATTCTTTGGAACACTGAGTAATTGTCTTGATGTGAATCATTAAAGCAACATGCAGGTTTCCATATACAACCTTCCGCGTCATGTTATCAGTGACAATTAAAAAAATCGTTTATCGTATACCTTTGTCACGCCGAGCAAAATATAATATCACACAATACTTCCATCGCCTTTTGACGTAAGCACGACTTAAGTCCATTACCATTATTGTGGTTCTATAACAAGTCCACGACCCCAAAGCGACGCCGATGCGACTCGCCGTGACGTAATAAAAACGTATTGTTCATTAATAATCAAAATGTAAGTTGCGTGCGATTGAAGACATAACAACTACGCATATATATTTAGTATTCTATTCACAATTCAGTTCTCTTGGCAGTCTATGGAAGGGAAACGGGATTACGTCATACTTTCTTCTCTATGATATAATAAAAAAATCTTGCAAGGGGCGATCAGTAAATATTAATTTATTTAAACACTTTTTTATTTTATTTACAAATCATATAACACAGAGTACTTTACAAGTATAATACGTTGAATTACATTCCCAGGAGTTACAACTCAATTTGGTACATAAATAATATTAACATTTAGAAAATAACACATATTTTTATTTTTTTATTTTTTATTTATTTATTCATTCAAAATTACAAAATTAAATATTTATGAACTTATGAAGGCTTTTTAGGCTATGCCCGTGTCAAGCCACAATAATTAACAATAAAAATACAAAGTAAAATTAATTAGATCAAATTATAATGACATAGAATCACAATCTAGAAAAAAAGGTAAATGTAATAAATAATCAAATTCCAAAGAATACAATGCAAAAAAGATATTCAGAAATAATTTTTGAAATATAAATTATACAAATTAAGAATCACACATAATCAAATATACAAAATAGTGGTATCATTAAAATCAACAAAATAATAGTAAAATATAGTTGTATTAAAAAAAAATAACACAAAATAAGAGCATGATTTAAATCAACAGAAAAAGAATATATGCATATATACAAGCATAATTGAAATGATAATTGGGTTATGTTTTTTGAGAACAACAAAGAAACAAAGCAAGTTTAGCACCTTTATAACTAAATATAGCACTACAATACATACGCCAAAAACCTTTTCTTACACAAGAATAATAAATACATATAAAAAAAACGCTTTAAAGAATAAAAAAAAAAGTTATGAATCTACTAAGGCAGATAAGGTCATTAACATCACATGCCATGCAGATGATGCTGCCATAGTAATGATGAGAACATATCCTTATATAACATAACATAACTTTACATACATATACAGTTTTATGTGCATAAGGGCGGGCATATTGCCTAATGCAATTTCTTCCTACCTACCCTCAAACCTTTCTGAGACATTGTTTTAATTTATGAAGGTACTGGATATTAGTTTTTTTTTGAAAAGTCATTGACACATTTCTGGTCATGTGGTTACAAGAGGAAATCCCATCAGGGTGCTCGCAGTTGGTTTTCATGTAATTTTAATTATTTAATACCAAAAACAAGTGCGACTTTCGCTCAAAGAAATTTCTCTTTTGTGGTCCCAAACGTGTTCAATGTGCTGGATGAACATATTAAGTTCTCCAAAACGAAAGCCGTTTTCAGAAGTGTATACGTTTGGGTTTTGTCTAAGGGAAGAGACCATTGCAGGAGACTGCTGCGAGACATTGCATAGATTTATATACTGCTAAGCGTGTTGTCCATATGTTTATTGAAATCTATGTTGATTTAATAATTTTTATTTGAAGTATTATTTTATAATATGCACGCTTCCACTTTTTATTTTATTGTATCCAAACTCAACACAGGGCTCTTGGCCTCATAGAGTTAGGGAGACGCTATTATTTTTTTGTAATATGTATCTTTATATGAATAAATAAATAAAATTTAAAAAATTAAAAATATAATTAAAAAATTGAGGAAATTAGTCAAAGAAATATAGATATATTCTAGATATAAAATATAAAATATTATAATTTCAAAAAAACTAGGCACAGTTATTGCCAATAAAACTATGTCAATCGAAGCCAAACTGGCAGTGTACAGCGGAGTTTCAGTCCCAACACTTATGTATGGAAGTGAAACGTGGAATTGGAAGAGGAAGGATAAAAGTGGAGTGAACGCTGTTAAAATGTGACATCTTAGACAAATGTGTGGAAAATCAACATATGCTAGGGTTACGAATGATAAAATCAGGCGAGAGTGTAAATCTGAGTCAAGTATAATTGATAAGATTAAAAAAGGGTATCTAAGATGGTTTGGAATGTACGACGAAAAAATGATAAAATAAGTATATATGGCGAAAATGAACGGAAACGTGAGACGAGGACGACCAAGGAAGACGTGACATGATCAGATAAACCAAAATATTAAGTCTGGTCATCTCAAAAGCAGGCAGAACCGAAGGACATGTATAACAAGATGTATGAATGTGGAAGAATCTAGGAATATATGCCAGGATTGACATGTGTGGCGGTCCATTATCTCTGCCTACTGCCTACCCCTACGGCGTAAAGGTAGTTGTAGTAGTTAAATATATACAAATATAAATATACATGCACATACACTTTTTTATTTTATGGGAGCAAAAATGTGCGTTTGTCTGCAATAGTATAAATTTAAGGTGGGATGACTTTTTTCGTGCAAATATCATTATTCCGTTTTATGAAATCGGTGTTTTTTTAACGATTAGATTGAAGCTGGTAGAGGTAGATTATAGTGCACGGTTTATGTATGTAATGTACATACCTATATACCTTGTATCATAAATATAATCATTTTATTGGACTCGATGTGGAAAACCTTGGATATGCAACATTTTTCTACGACCATTAAAATATAATAAACACAATTTTTTAAACCATCGCACATAAAATTGACAGCGAATAAATATAAATATATTTTGGATGTCGCGTCTTACATGCTTCGTGCTCAGTAATAAAAAATAAAATGAGGTTTCTATAAAAAACATAGAATAATAATGAAAAACGTTTTAGAAAATTATCAATGGAAAAAACATTCATATTTTTTATTCATAACATAATATTTAATGCGATTTGGGAAATGGAAAGAAAACTGATCATCTTACCTTAATGTAACAAAAATGATCAAGATACGCTGCGATTGGTTACAAATGCAGTGCCCTATGCACCATTAGGTGCGGAAAGGGAATGATGATGAATCCAGTCCTTATCTACAAACATTTGAAGTTTGCTTAAAACATTGTTATTTAAATTACTATTAATAAGATCGTAATTTTATTTGTTTGTACGTATAATGTAAATATTCGTACTCATTGGAATCTTGTTAGAAATGTTGTTAAATCTAATGCTAAAAATAATAATAAATTCACATCTCCAGATACGCATAATATTGACAAAATATAAATAACGCATTTTAATCACGAATTGCGGTGTAATGGTCAGCGCGTTTGCCTACCATGCAAGAAGTCTCGGGTTCGATTCCCGACATGGTTGGTATGAAATATTTATTTAAAAGGCTGTTTTTTATACTAGAATATTTAAGACCGATCGTCTTTCCTTTATGTAACAAAAATGATAAAGATTCGCTGCGATTGGTGTACCAATGTAGTGCCCTATGCACCATTAGGCGTGGAAAGGTAATGATTATGTATAACGGCTAGTTGCTCTCTTATTATTATTTTATTTACAAATATTATGAGCCTAGATAATATTTTAAAATTACGTGGATAATATTAAATATTTGTTATTTTTATAAAGTCAAATAAACAACGCGCAATGGATTCATTAAATTATTTTGATAGTGAATAAATAATTTACCGGGAAACTAAATTATATTTTATTGTTAGATAGGTTTGTTTGTGTCTTAAAAATGTTCAAAAATGCTTTTTTTGGCCTTTTTTATAAAAAAGTTTTCTAAGACAGTGAAGGACTTTTCTCACAAAATAGCGTTTAGCAAGATGATTATTAGATTTTTCAGCTTGTAGGTTCTTGCTTGCTTTTATTTTGTTTTTTAAGCTAGTGTTAGTTTTTCGTATTTTTTAATATAAATAATAATATTTACTATCGATTTAATATTATATTATCCAAATTTATTGATGATGTAAGCTTCACATATTATAAATTATTCTTATCTCTTTCTAACCCATGCGAACAACGCACTTAAGTAACAAGTAACTAACTTCACGTTTGTCAACTGCCGGCGGTCGTGGACGTGAATGGTTGTTTGCGCGTAGTCCGCGTTTTGTTTAGCCAGTTTAGCCGCAGTGGGTGTGTAAATTAGTCCCTATTTGTCTAAATATCACAAATTCACAGTGACGGTAGTGCATTACATCATCGACATTATAGGTTTGCATTTATGTTTTTCGCGTAGATTCAATCAGTTTTGTTTACCGCGAAGTCAACATTCATTCATCTGTCAATTTTTATTGAGGGTGTTGGCTTTCAATTGTGTCAATTGCTCGCTGTTTTCCGGTGAGATTAATTTGAGAAAAGTGTGATCTCGTTTTTGTGTGAACCTTTCTATTATTTTACTGTGGTTATTCTTTCATTTACCGTTTTAGAAGTCAGTGTGTCGAACGAGATCGGAGTAGAACCTGTCAAAAGTGAAAGGGCCATCCCGTGTATACATAAAAAATATCGTGTGTTCATTTGTTTTCGTTTGGTTTTTGCAGACCTCTTCCACTACGACTACCACAACAATGACAACCCCGGCGAAGCTGTACGGCAAAGACCTATCAGCATACGATGAGGTGGACGTGGATGAGCTGTTGTCTCAGCTCTCGCAAGAAGAAATAAACATGTTAGCGAAAGAAGTTGACCCAGATGTAAGTTATTCAATTATGTCCTTGTATCTAACAATGAACACTGTAATTTGTAGCTAACACATGTCTGCGATCCGCAATATAATGTTCATTTTATGCATCTAAACTATTTCTGTATGAAAGCACATCTGAATACTGTTTATAAAGTTGCTGGAAATATACCAATTAAAATTCTGATAACATAACCAAACATTGGAAAATCAATAAAATGCTCGTGTTTGTCTAATTTCCCTGCAAAGAATGAGTCATAAAAACAACACAATCCTCTTTAATATACTTACATAATTTTACTACATATGTATTTTTATTTCTCATATTTATTCATTTGTATCAAATAAATTTTGCTGGTTATTAGTTACTTCTTCATTTTTCTTTCTTTTTATACAATTGAGACATGTTAAAATTGAGATGGCATTCTCATATTTTTTTGATTTTGAGAGTACTTTCCAGACTGCAAGGATAATTAATTACTTTAGTTATAATTGTTGCCTAAAGTTATATTTTATTGCGATTAAATAAAAAAATATTTAATGTTATAATATTTATGTTGAAATTAATAATTTACAAAAGATAATGTGTTACAGGGTTGTTACCTGTTGTTACTATTTTTTTTATGCAAACAGTAAAAATACAAGACTTTACTTGATAACAAAACAAAAACAACTTTATCCTTTTAAATTCGGGTTGTGGTTCCGTGGTTATGTCATGGATGAACGGATTTGAGGTGCAAGATTATTTAAAAAAATATTTTTTGCGTTCTTATGATTTGCACAAATAGTTCAAATTTGGGGGCAGTGTTAGAAATTGGGAATTAAGTAGCAAAGTAGGTTTTGAACCTCGGACCTCTGATCTGTAAGTCCTCGACACTCGCGGTGCGAGAAATAGGAAGAAAAAACCAAGCCTACATGGCGCAACTATTGAGAAAGTGGATAACAGTGTTTGGGTATAATATTAGACTCGAATTTTACTTTGAATGCGAACTTTGAGCATGTTTTTAAAAAAAATACCTAAAAAACTATTGTTTCCCTGTATATCGAGGACTAAATTAGATAGAAATACTAAAGAACTCATAAATAAAACTATACTTATTGCACATATATATTACTGCTTATTAGGCTTAATAAATTGATAGACGGTTTTGATTTAGTTTTTGGTCTTTAATGTGAAAGAGACTGCTGTTGCGGAACTAAATACATTTATGGATCGCAACCTTTGCAATTATCAAAAGTATTTTTGTTTATCTATCCATCGCCATATCTAACTCATTTGTGACCGAGGGTGGAGATTGCCGTCTTTGTTTTAACGTGCCTCAATTTTAATGTTATAATCATCGTCGACAATTAAGCCATATAAGTGTTCACGATACTTTCCATTTCAAAACTATTCCTGGGCCCGTATTACAATAGGAAAGTAATAGATTATCGTCTATTCAATTCTGAACTATCCTATACGCTAAAACATAAAATGTGCGGAGAGCGATTTTTTCGACTTCACAAACGGCACGCTTCAGCATATTGTAAACGCCATGTTATTTTAAAATTGTTAAAATCGAGAAAATCTTCTGAAGAATTGGCTTATATCTAAGATATCAAATTCCTCGTACAACTTGACGCTGGGATACCTGAATGGCTTTTTAAAAATGATTAAAATAATTTATTTTTGAGCAGATTCCAGAGGTTTTAATGTGTTTTTATGTAAAAAGTTAGATGTATGTGAATTTTACGTTCTGTGTACAAGGTTTTTGTCATATTATTGTTGTTTTTTGTGACCATATCACAATTATGTACCTACAATATAGACTAACAAAACTGGATTTTTCAGTTAAACAGTTTGATCACAAAAATATTTTTTTACGCTGTAGAAGATTCCATATTCCCCTTTAAACAATATTACTTTCTCTATTTATGAATTGTAACAGCATCTACGTATAATATTACGTTAGACGTAAATAAACCACTTACTGCGTATTTACTTTGTACTGAATTTAATATTCCGAGAACACGATTATTCCTTTGTCAAGGCTTATAAATCAAATAATACTACATATTTGAAATCTTACCAAATTTATTTTTTTTAATAGTATAATTATACACTTTTACAATTCAAAAAGGAAAAATTCACTTGATATATTATTACTAAAACTAAAATCCCACCAAGCAAATTTTGTAGCTTGTTGATGAAACGTATAATTGCCTTTCAAGAGTATCCTTGGGGTTTTTAGATGAATGATTTAGAGTGTTTGGCGTTTAGGATATACAGAAATGATTGAATAACTTGAAAAGTATTGCATTTTTAGTGTTTAAGATTATACAGAAATGAAAGTACTTTCACAGAGAATCATATTCTGTAAAAAAATAATGTTATATTAAAGGTTACAAACTAAGAAAGGTACAGTAAAACTCTAATTATCTGGATCAATAAGTGCCAGATTTTAATACTTTTGAAATAATACAGTGAATTAGAATCACGCTAAAAACTTACTTGTATAGGGCTTATGACCTGTCATTGGCTGGTTTAAGTGGCCACTTTACACACTGTGTAACATTCACCATTCTGCCTATATTTGAACATCTATATTCCTTCGATTCTTCCATCTTACTTATACATGTCCAGCAAAATTAATTGCAATTAAATTTTAATTAACATCTCCTTTTTTTTATTTCCTGATAACGATCCGGCTATATTTGGGAATCCGGATGACTGGACTTCGAAGAAACAACATTTTACTGTGCTTCAAATTTTCATACGATTTCGTACAGAAATTAGATTTTACTTTATAGACAGTTGAAGGTGACTCTGTTAACTTTCCATTGTAAGACCGATCAACTGAACAGCCACCGTGTAAAAAAATATTCATGTATTCTGAAATTAGTAATCCAATGCAGTGTTCTATGGGTCATTAGGCTCAGATTTTTTCTCGCAGATTAATGTTCATTTAACTTGTTTGTTTAACTACATTATATTTTTTATTTGTCATTGTATATCAAATGCAAACAAAACCCAATTCAATACAAATGTTATTTGCATCATTATTTAAAAGTGTTTGAATTTCGTTATGACCTTATTTTAAAATGCAAGTTTTGTTTACATAAATTGCATTTGCCCGCTTTATTTTTTTAATGTAAATATTTCAATGTGATTAATGGATTTTAGTTTTTATGGTGTGTTAAAACACGTTCATCTCAATATGATTAAAAATTAAAATATACTTGAATATAAAATGGATCTCATCAAATATAATATGTAGGAATCAACTACCACTAACAAGTTAACGAGCCCTTACAGGGCACTGCAGATTGAACAAACACCTTGCTAGAATGAACCTTTCTGAAACTTCTAGATGTAGGTTCTGCAGTGCAGATGAGGAAATGCGTATACACATTCTATGTGAGTATGATGCTTTACATCATAAAAGGAGCGTCATCCTCGGGGGACCACTGGTTAAACCTGAAGATGTTAAAGAGCTCGCCCCATACCTAATAGCCCTATACTTTACGGATCTGGGCTTTGAGGGGGAGATTTAGCAAAATGTAAACTCTCGCCTTCCAGACAGTAGCCAGGCTCTTTATAGACCTGGGCTTGGAGTGCGAGAACTATTCACGGAGACCTGTCACATTAGATCTTCACAGGTCGCAGTGACGTTAGGAGCTTGAATAGCACTGACTCCCACCTCTAAGAATAAGAACCACTAACAAAGTAAAATATTAACGCCAATACTTATACCTTTTTTTATGTTTTTATCATACGGATCTGCCTCGCAGTCTAATATAAAGCGCGTTTGCCTACCATGCAAGAGGTCTTGGGTTCGATTTCTGAAATAGTCTTCACGAAATATTTTTATTAAAGTGTAAAGTAATTTTAACAACAGTAATTTGTAAAAAAATATTCTACCAAGCTGTAACCAATATTCAATATGGAAAATATTTTTTTGACTCTCTGCCAAGTAGTGTCAAATGATAATTGAAAGTGTGTTAATGAGAGTCCCAAACAAACAATATGTATTTTGATGTTTCAAGTCTAGTTAGCATGTTTCTGCTAATGTGGTCATGTTTTCGGCGCTATTTTTAACACGATTGTTTCCATTCGGAATTTCACACAATTCAATGTGAAATAAATAAAATTACTAAACTTTCTAATAATTTAGGTTTCAATATACTCTGATAGAATTTCACTTTGACCCACAAAGGACAAAAACAAATATTTGCCAAATAGAAGTTGGTGAAACTCCCACAGTTTCGTTGTTTACTATTTAGAAATGAAGCTTACAAAAATTTGTTTAAATTTATTCATATTCAGTATTATGTGGCTTAATTTTTTTTGTTTTTTGTTTGTTCTCTCCTGTGTGTAAGAGTTTGTGAATTGTGACAGTAAATTAATTGGTATTTATTTTTAAGTATTATTACGTTTCTGGTTATAAAATTTAAATAAAGCATGAACTACAACAGTGATATAAGCCAATTAATTTTATTCAGAAAAAAATATTACAATGAAGTACAGTTTATTCATCACCATCATTCCCTTTCCTTACCTAATGGTGCACAGGGCACTGCGTTGGTACACCAATCGCAGCGTATCTTGTTCATTTTTGTTCCATGAAAGTAAGATGATCAGTCTTACGCTTCAGGTGCCAGTCCAGGGACTATAAAATATTCTAGTGTATCAACACTTAGACAAACGTGCTGACCACGAGGCCGTCAATTGCCAATTTTTACGCATTTCACACATATGTATATTTTAATGTTTCCCATTACGTAAAATAAAAACAACAATTCTTGCGTATCATAATGGGAAGTGACGTCTTACAATGATGTTTCTGTTTTTTGCTCTGTAAATATTTCTAAAATTACCAAATATACATTGTTTTCAATGAGTGCCATAAAAAAAAGAATTATGAATATATTCTTGAACTTCTTTTGTAAATATTTTGTATTCTTAACTGTACTTTTTATTAATTTTGTTCATTTCATTAAAGAAAAATATTCCTCTTTAAATAAAATGATAATGTTATCCTGTCATTTTTAAGAAAGTTAACAGATCAAATTTTCTGTGTGGAAATGTGTATATTTGTATGAAAATTTGAAGTTTTAGTTTGTAACATTTAATTGAAAAAAATCTCTTCATTTGCGTTCTTACGATTTACACTAATAACTCCATTATGGTACCATTTTCTTTTAGTTGTAACTGATCATGTTAGAAAATGGCAAATAAGTCACAGAAGAGCGGGGTTAGAATCTCAGACCCCCTGATCTAGAGTCCGCATCCTGGACCCGACTCCATTTTATCAATTATTTAATTGTTTTTACAGAAAAAAATATTTTATAGACTATTAATTGAAGATATTCTATTCTATTCCGAACTATCCTAAATGCTATTTTTTTTGTATGCAGATTTGACTTAATGATGCAGTTTTGTAAAGTTTTTAACGCTCTACAAACTGGCAAAATACACTAAGTCATATTAAATTTCATATATCTATAGTTTTAAAAATAAATTTAAGGTCAAGTCGTATACCCGGTATTTTATTCAGGCTTAAAGCTTTAAATGCTTTAATTTTTACTTAATATAAGATTAAGAAACGGAAAAATTAAAAACTTGTTCTTAAATGAGCACTTTACATCTTACTATATTTAAATAAGTTATAAAAGAGTACAACTGGAACAAAACTTAGATACTTGATTTCTCAAAACAGGGATTTGAGAGTTAAAGCTTTTTGCCAGTACACCCACGATATGATTCTCTGTGAAATTCCCTTCCTTTCTGTATAATCTTAAATGCCAAATATGCAAGACTTTTTAAGCTATTTAATAATATCCATTTATCGGAAACGTCAAACACTCGAAATCATTTATCCAAACTATCCTAAACCCCAAGGATACTCTTGAAAGAGAATTGTACTTTAAATTCTTCGCAGGATTGTCTCACTTTTAACAATTTTACAATAACATGGCGTTTACAATACTCTGAAACGTACCATTTGTTAAGTTGAAAAAATTGCTCTCCTGCACATTTTATGGTTTGGCATTTAGGATAGTTCAGAATTGAGTAGACGATATGTTGTCCTTATGGATATGATAATACTAGGGAGGTGGAAAATCCAATAAAAGAAGATGAATATGATAGTATTTATATATTTATTTTATGTTCCAGGATTCCTTCCTACCCCCCTCACAGAGGAATAGTTATGACTGTGAAAAGGACCCCACGGGACCACTAAATAGGAAAAAACTAATTGAACACATAAACAAACAAGCTCTCGAGACACCAGACAGACCTGAATTAAAACCATTTGTTGCTGGTATTATCAGGGGGAAGAAGGTAACAATCAATTTATTATTCTCTCTAACTTTAATTTACTACGAGTATTTTGATTGCTGGCAGCGCCATGTTTTATATCTATTTAGGATTAAACTATGGATCAGTATGTCATCAACGCAAGATAGCTTTACTCGGATGACTTTTGTTGAGTTGAGTTAACTGTGAATGTGCTTACTTACTCAGCCTTCTTCTTGAGTCCAGTGTTGAACAAAGGCCTTCTGTTTGGATCTCCGCAATTCCCTGGCTGCCATCCGTTGTCACTTTGGACCTGCAACTCTTCCGACTTCATCGGACCATCTGGTCTGGGGCCTCCCTAAGGTCCTGCATTCTGTTCTCGGCCTACGACCCATCACTTTTTTGTCCATCTGCCGTCCGACATCCAAGAAGCGTGACTCGCCCGATTCTATTTCAGCTCCGCAATTCTTTTTCCCGCATCCGTAATTTTGCTACTTTTCTTAATCTACTGATTCGTCTTGCGATCCCTGAGCAAGATGTTTCGTATTATTATTTTCATCGCTCTTTACCTCGCCTTAAGCTTGTGTAGCATTCTTTTATCGATGAGTGGTGTTTCAAACCCATAGGTTAACGCAGGGAGCATCCATGCATCGAACACTTTTTTGATCAAGTGTATGGATGCTTCTAGATTTCAGAATATTTGATAATTTGCTGAATGCGGCCCATCCTTGTCCTCTTGGCTGTGAATGTAACTAAATCGAATTTGAGCTGAGATCGTGAAATTTTACAAAAGAATAGAAAAAACCGCAATAATATTGAATAGTCATAAATCAGTCAATAGGGTTAAACGGTAAGTAAAAAAGTACATTGTATTTCACGTCTTTAACCTAGTCGCGTTTTTTCAGTACTAGAACAAGCTTGCAGAATACAAATATTATTTGAAGATTCTGTATTTCAAAAACAGTATTTCGAACATTATTTCTGAAGGACTATTTTTCATTACCCATTTTCTAGAATACCGTTGACATTTTATGTATCACATACGACATGTGGCGGTCGAAGTGGCCGTTTTTGACATTATTAATTTTAAATGGAATCGGCCAGTGCTCACAAGTATTGCATTAAAATAGTGGTAGAGAACGGGCTGGGCGCTAGGCGCACTTTTTGGTTTTTTTTTGTAGGAAGATATAAACAGTGGTGGTGATTTATAATAAATAACGATTATTTTATTTATTTAACATAAATAACTATAAAACATTATTAAAGAAAGTAAATTTTAATGGTAAGCTGTGCATAATCGCTTATTTGGACGATTCGCCCCTGATATCTTTCCATACTGGAATACATTCAGAATACAGATAATTATTGAGCTATCAGAGTTTCTGTATTCTCATAAACACATCAAACCTTTTTTTATTTATCTCTTAGTTCATTATCAATCCATATGTTTGTTATCATACGCAGATAAAAATAAGGTTAAATAATTTCATCGATTGTTACTTCCAATACTTACTATAATCTTATCATTTTTATCTTGAATTTTGTAGGTTATTTAATTGCTATGCTAATGTATAAATATAGTAATAATCTTCAAGTGTTTTCCAGTAATTATTAAATTATTTATGAGAAAAATGAATGTAATAATAATTATATTGTTTAGCATATAGCTAATAGCTTTTATATCCATCTAACAAATAAATAATAAATTTAAACAAATTACTCACAATCCGCTCATAGTGCATTCGCCTACTATGCTTAAGGTCTCGGGTTCGATTCCTGGAAGGGTGGAATGTGAAATACTTATTTTAAAAGTGGTTTAACAGCCTGTCATATTTCGTTGTTTCTGGACTAGTACCTAAAATGGTGTGGTAAATAACTCAATGCCATATAATAATATTTTTTTTTAATAATTTAAAATAAATATTTTGCATTCTTATAATGTACTCAAATATTTTAATTTTTACGGACCATTTTCAACGGGTTGTAAATAACTCATCATCATCGTTACCTTTCCGTACCTAATGGTGCATAGGGCACTGCATTGATACACCAATTGCAGCGTATCTTTATCATTTTTTTTACATGAAGGTAAGATGATCAGTCTTACGCTTCAAGTACCAGTCCAGGGACTATGAAATATTCTAGTGTAAAAACACCCTTTTAAATAAATATTTCATATCACCATGTCGGGAATCGAACCCGAGACCTCTTGCATGGTAGGCAAACACACTGACTACTTCACCACGAGGCCAACTCTAATCTCTCTCTATCTGTATTAGAAAATGGGAATCGATTTAGGATAGAGTGGGATTCAAACTTTGCATCTTTGATCCGTGAGTCCACGAGACAAACTACGAGACCACAACCACATGGGATTAAAAAAATTACACATAAAATGGGCTTTATTTAAATATTAAACATAAGTATCAATACTAAAATATTTTAACAAAGATGGAGAAGCTCTATGAGAATCGAGTATGGAAGTCTTGGCATTTACAGGGCTTTTAAATTATCTTGTTTTTAAATATTAGTCAATCTTGATAAACTCTAGCAGGTCAAATGCAGTAATCATCAGCATAGTTTTGATAAGAAAAATGCTTTTATAAAATTGGAAAACTAACTTTATTTCACAACAATTTTTTTACAGATTAAATTGATAAGCAAGTCTTTTTTACCCATCATAAGTAAACCGTTATTGCTCTATAGTAACACAGGGATCTAAAAGTGAATGCTTTAAAATTCGGAATAAAATAATCTTTACTTTTCATTCTTTCTTATTTTGTTACTTATTTTCTTCTCTTTTATTTCCAGTGGACACCGCCTCCTGAGAGTGAGAAGATGAGAGAAGCGGAGGAACAAATAGCCATAGACATGGGAGATGAATATGAAAGTGCCCTTACGGACGCCACACAGGAAGAAATTATTGATTTAGCCGGTAAATTAATTAACATTCTGAAAACATTGGAAAATCAGTTATGTATAACAATAGGGTCTTACAAATTAGTAATAAGGATAAAAGTATATTAAATATTTAGCGCACATTTTTCTATCTAAATGGCTTGCCATTGGCATCACGCCATGTGTCATACCCACCGAGTGCGGTTCTAACAAACATTGCCTGGAACTCAAGCGTAGTATTGCTCGGGTAATGTCCCAACATTTGTGCCGTTTGTCTCACAAGGTGCAAAACATCTCATTTTCAGATAATTCAGAATACATAAATCATATGCTAATACAGTTTGTATTTTAAATCCGCCATTGCATGGAAAAAATTACACCGCCATCATTGTAATTATTCGCTTATTTAAAATATTATAGTTTTTTAAAATGTGAAAAGTCCCTATTCTTTCTACTTATTAAAATAACAGGATGGCTTATAATATTATATGAATTAAAGATAAAAGTTGGTAGTAAAATTTTGTAATGCTGACAGCTGATTTTCTCTGGATATGTTTTTATAAAATGATATCGCTAGCCCAATGCAACAGTGAGATATTTCTGAAGAACACGTTCTGAGATAATCGGACTTTGAGGTGTGCAAAGGGTCTGACTGAATTAAATTATTTGAAGTAGATTATGAATACTATATTTTCACATAAGTTAACTATTCTATATTATTAAATTTGGTATTAATTATCTTAAGACATTTCTAAAAAAATATACCGTATTTTATACGTAAAAAAAAATGCTGTCTACCTCAGAACATGTATTTACTATACCTAGTGAGAATAGACAATGCTTGAATATGTTTGCTTATTGTAATGTTACTTTAATTTAACTTAATTTGACTTAATTTTGACTTGATTTTACTTTTATTTACGCATATTTTTTTACCTTTTTTACTGTTTTGCAAACAGATCATAATAATATTATGCTTTACAATGAACGCCAATTTATTCAGCACCGAACTGAACTGAATCTAATTTCAATATTTTATTGAAAACATTAACTTATCAACATATCTGCTTGTGTATCTCAAAATCAGAAATTTCGTTCTTTGGGCTTGCGATATCATCATTTGATATCCGTAAGTGTTTTTAGGCTCTGTCAGTGGCTGACTTTCATACATCTTTCTAAGTCAGGTCTGCATTGTAGTTTAGACACGAACTGCCGACAAAGTGTCAGCAATGGATATCCAGGAATAAGAACTTAATGTCTTGTAATGTAGCCAGTGGTTATGGCTCTCGGAGGGCATTCACAGTATGAGGCTAAACCAACCGAATCAAACATGCTTAAGGACAGTTGTTGCAAGAGATTGCTGTGTCCGTTTCATTCTTTCAAATAGGTTTTGGAAATTATACTGTAAATAAGTGCCTATACTTCAATTGCTTCAATTTTTTTAGATTAGATTTATTTATTCATTAGTATGACTTATTTTTTCAAGATTTTTTCAAGATTTGATTTTATTGTGTTTTCAAAAAAGAAAATTCAATAGAATTACTGTTTTGCACAAAAAGTCTTGCCCTAAAAAATATTTGTATTAAAGAATCAGGCGCCATGACGGCGAACTGCAAAACTGGTGTCGCGTGTAAGATTCTCGCTAGTTGCAAGAAAAAAAATCTAACGAAGAATTTTTCTCAATTGGTCTGGCTGTTGTATATTTTTCATAATTTTCTTCCATATCCCATCTTTCCCGCCTGCAGACAAGCCTCTAAAATCGAGAAAACATCATTTAAAAATTAACATTAGTCTTATGTAATGTGATATGTTAATATAAATATGTATATTAAATATATATAAAAAAATAATAATTTGTTATTGTAAAAAAAAAATTTTTTTTTAATGTAGTGTGGACATGTATCCACACTTCTTTGTAAATATATTAATGATTTTGAAATAAATAAATAAATACAATTCTTCATCAAACAAACGTTTCTTCAGATTTGTTTTTTTGTCGATGAGTCAATGGGCGTAAATTACATCTTAACGCATTATATTGTAGGTAAAACTAGTAGTTAACCCGTTTGAGTATATTTTGTAATAAATGATTTTTTGTGTTTGTAGCTATCCTGGGTTTCCACTCGATGATGAACCAAGACCAGTACCACGCGTCACTACTCAACAAGGGGCAGCCAGTGGGCCTCGGGTGGGACGGCATCACCAAGGCTGCTCAGCCAAAGTTCTTCCCTCAGGACCCCCCCAACTCCACGGATCCCGACTCCACCATAAAACAAGTCAAGGACGATGACCAAAAACTGATTGATCTCAACTGGAATAATATCAAGGTGATTTGAGCGATTCATTAGTAGTATCTGTGGTGTAATATGAATTATAATTTCTCTTTCTCTCTAATTTAATTTTTGTCTTTGTTACTATGTAATGTAACCCCGCTGGGCATATTTATTGATAATAAAATAAATATCTCATGCATGAGGGTTCCATGTATGATTCTCGGTGTTCTGGGTCTCTTAGCCTGTTGTAATACCCTGCTAAGCCTAACATTCGTACTTGGTAAATTGCAAATTTTACAGCAGATTACTGTTTTACGATTTGCCGGTCTGATTTCTTTCTTTTTTTTTAAATTTTACAAATAAATATATATTATTTGAGAAGGACAGGTGACGTATTGGCTTAGTAAATATGTGAGGTTATCGAATATCTATTACAAAAGCAATTTTTTTTTCAGTTACCATTTTTAGCCTTAGCGGGGCAGAGTAGTCATGTTAAGATAAATAAATTAAATTTTAGGCATGTCGAAATTTTTACACCCAAATATTGAATTTAATTAATGGCTTTATTTTAGTTTTATTTTAAAAAGTAAAGTACGTATATAACTGTTAAACTTTGAGCAGGATAGTTGACATTTAAAAAAATAACAAATAACTCGCTACGCTTTTGACAGTTAGCCATCTAGCCAATGGCACCACGGCGCCTGTTGCAAATATATTTATCAATACAAATCAATTTAATTTGTATTGGTATATATTTTGTATTATTTTAGCCTAATACTCTTTCTAGTACTATACATGTCTGAGGATTGGCCACTGTATTGTGAATAAACATTTGTTTAAAATCAAGATAGTGGACAGTCCTCGGTGTGAGTGTCGGCTTGACGAGGAATGCATGGACCACGCGTTATTCGGATGCCCCATTCCGGATGCATATCCTTTGTATTGGAAACTAAACCTTCCCTTAAATTCATCCCATATCCTGTCAATCTTATCCTCTGAAGTGGTTTTGCACTTATCCAAATTTATTGTTCTAAATGATGTTAATTTTTAATCTAAAAAAATGTTGTTTATTTATTTATTTATTTATTTATTTATTTACGGACAAAGTCCATTATAAACATTACAATTAAAAGAAATTTTTACAAAGGAATAAAAAAATATAAGGAACAGAAATAAGCAGCAAAGACAGATGATAGATTTTTTAGATTAAGTAAAAAGCATAGGCTAACTATACAGATTCTTTAGCTGATTTGTAAAGAAAGACATCCTTACACCATAATAATCAAGATCTTGATGATCGTTCACCCGCCTGATCATTCTGGGCAAAGGCGACTGTGCACCATAATTGGTCCTGTAGTGACCGAGGAAAAGCATTTCATTATTTCTTAGTCTACGGGTGGGAACGTTAAAAAGAATCTTTTGCAAAATTTCAGGGGCATCAATGAGACAGTTCATAATTTTATACATGCAGATTATATCTGCAATGCATCTGCGTTTTTCAAGACTTGATATGCTTAAAAACCTCTCCATATCAGAATATGAATAGTCTCCTCTTTCCAATCCCATCTTCCATGCAATTTTTCTTATAAAACGATGTTGAACTGATTCAAGGCGCTTGATATGAACAGCATAATGAGGGGACCAGATTACAGATGCATATTCAAGAATAGGGCGAACTAAAGAGCAATAAAGTGTTTTAAGTGTAAGCATACTTTGGAAATCAGACGTAGTTCTATTAATAAAGCCTAAAATTTTTAAGGATCTGTTCTCAATACGGCACAAATCATCCTTGTAAGGATGGGTTGCCTTAATATAAATAAAAAAAAAACTATACATGTAGTTAGTAAATTATGTTTATATCTGTTCTAAGCACTTAATTGAGTTTATTTTTAATGCGTCCTGTAGATAAGTGTTTTTATTTTGAATTTAAAACAATTAATTTTCCGTTAAATCTCTTATAAAAATAACTATCATGACATTCCATTTCTGATAATAGTTATCTCGGTACAGATTTATCTGTATGTGATTATTTTAAAATCAAGACTTTTAATGTTAATAAATTATTAAAAAAATAACTAACACTAGTAAAAAATTTAATAGGTTTTAGTCTAGATAACAAATTATTTCTACCTATGAATTAAATCTATAATACTATAAAAAATCCAAGAATAAATTATATTAAAATAAACTAAAACCACTGCTTTAATGTAGAAAGAACATTGTTCTAAAAATTAACTATGCTTAGACTAGCAATAATCACAAAATTATTTAAAATATATATATTTTTTTAATATTTTAATTTTAGTAAAGCTTCCTTTTTTTCACTCTATGGTGAAGGTTGGCTATCATCATGGCAATTATTATTCTGTCCCCAGCTGCTCCGAATAAGCATTTGGATCTACGGTGGAACCACTCTTAAGTTTTCATTCATGTAAAATCTCTTAAAAATAAGTATTTTTTTCTCCTAGTATATTTTTATAACCGCATTCTCTTTTTCAATACAGAATATTAGCGAAGAAAAATTCGAGCGCTTGTTTGAAGCTCTGATCCAAAACACCCACCTAGAAGTGTTATCCTTGACAAACGTCGGTTTGACGGACCGAACGGCCGCATTGCTAGCCGATGCCCTGGAGAGAAACAACACTGTACGCGTTATCAATGTTGAGACCAACTTCATCAGTCCGCCGCTCATTGTACGTCTGATGCAATCATTACTCAAGACTAAAACTGTGGAGGAGTTCCGAGGGGCTAATCAGGTTTGTTCATTACATTTTTATATTCGAAACCCTTTAAAATTTTAGGTTATCTACTGATAAATTCTTGATGAAATATCATTTTAACTACAACGTAATTAACAAGAGTGTTTGATGAGGAAACTTAGTTATTGGTTAACATTGAATAAGTGGTAAAACCTAAAAACATTTGTTTTATTTATAAGTGTGTATTTTAATAGTTGTTTATATGAAGGATTCCATGTGTGAATATCATTAATGTGCCAAATTATGAGTTGTGGATTTTCGATGAATCATTTTTGTTAGTTCAAATTCTCATTTCATAGTGGAAACATAGACAGTGAATTGAGATCTTTAAAAATATTTCATGCATCAACATTTTTATCACGCTACAAGCTTACACCTGTTCTAAATATTGATCTATATAATTTTTTCTGCATATTTTTTATACTTAATTGAAATATATTTATGTAAAAAAACACAACACATAAGTATGAATTCTTTTTTTACAAATGGAGTACATACAATGTCATTTAAATAGCAAATAAATTATTGATTATGGTAAAAAATGACACACAAAGTTGTGGTTTGAACCTCTGTAAAGCTGTGATAGATTTTATATCACACTGGTTGTTGAAAAATTCAAGTCTCAACATGTTTTAATATTGCAATGATGGAGGCTCAAACGGACGAAAATCATTCTAGGATTATCAATCACACAGTTAGCTACAGCTTACAACAAAACAACGGAGCTGTTGGTACTCAGGTCAAGAATTGTAAGCGTAGCGACAAACCGTCCATTACACATTTGTTGTTTAACCAAATAAAAAAATTGCAATGCTTTTGTTTTATACAATAGAGCGAAAGGGCTATTCTATAAGTGGGCTGTGAATTTTTACTCTGAGGATGGAGGCTAGTTTTAATAAATTATTGTTTTTTTATAAGTTGTTTGTGTGAAATGTGCGATGTATATTTCTGAAAAAATGCACAATTAGCTAATGTTTTGTACAATTTAGAATATGTAGATATTTTAAAATTGTTAATGAAATTCTTAATTTTTCTACTATGCCGTGAATGAAGTCTTACATTATTTTTTGATTCCAGAGATCATCCGTACTCGGCAACAAAATAGAAATGGAAATCACGCAACTCGTCGAACAAAATCCAACGCTGGTGAGACTCGGCCTACACTTGGAGTATAGTGACGCTCGCCACAGAATCGCTTCCCACCTCCAGAAGAACATCGACAGGAGTGAGTATTATAGCATTATTACACCTTCTCTCACAGGTATATCGATGCAAGGAACCCATTACCAGACATTAACTTCTAGAAAATATCTTGCCTTTAAATCTGTGATATACTTAAATACCTAATGGGTACCTAGTGAGGAAGCAATGTTGTTTTTTTATAAATTTTTAAAAATAATGTGCTTTTGTCAATCAAGTAAAGTACGTAATATCTGTTCAAAAGGATGGGAAAAAACTGCTTCTTTTAAAACAATATCAATGGTGGAAAGGCAATAATTACTAAGCGAAATGTAACCAACTTTACAGAAGAGCCAATTAAACCTTTTTTTTTAAACAACAAAAAAATTCCATATTAATTTTTTTTATTTTAACTGTGTAGGAATCACGCCAATATAAAAGGTAAATGTGAGATTTTTTTATTAATTAAAAAAAAGAACAAAACTTTGATCAGCTCTTCCGTAAAGTTGCTATATGTCGCTTAGTAATTTTTGCCTTTTTACCGCCGATAATAATACGCATTGTGAATAGGAAGATGTGAATATATTTTTTTTTAAATAAAAGGTTCTCATAAAAATTATGTATTTCAAATTCAACCAACCATTTTTATTGTTATTGTGTCCATTGATTGTACTGATTATTATCAAATATATTTTGATTATGCTACATAATTAGATATTTTTTTTCTGGTTATATATCAATTTTAGTTTAAATATTCATTGGTGATGTTTTTTGCAGGGAATTTACATACATATATAATTAAAACATTTTATAAAACACGATTTGTAAGTAAAATATGTTTTCAATTTGTGCAATTTATGTAGATGCATAATTACGTTAAACAGGTGTTTAAAATAAAGCATAAAATGTTAATGATTTATTTTCACCAGTATGTTTTTAAATGGTTTATTATTTTCAGCTATGGAAAGTGGTGGATTGTACCCTATTTTATTTTATTAGTTCTGGGTGGCTGTGAGCTTTAGTTTTTATTGTTAAGGAACGGTTATATTTTAGGATTTAATCGATGTTCATTTAATTCGGGAAAGGTGCTTCTTTTTTCTGCTGTTCTTATTATGCTTTTATAACCTTAGCTTTTTATGGAGTTCAGAAGTTCCGGGAACACAATATACTCCGCAGCTTTATAGCTCATGCGCTTATAAAATTATAGTAGTTTGCAGTCGATTTATGAAGTTTCTAGTGATTATAAAATCATATTGTTTCAATATTAAAACCTCAAAGTTTAAAAAAATATGCTTGTAAATTGTACAATTTAGTCAGTGAAATTTGTTTACTACAAATAAAATATAGGACGCTCAAGTCGAGTGGTTTAGGTGAAAGAAATATATTTCAAAATTAGCAAATGCATAAAATTCAAAGTAATATACATATAAAAAATGCCTAAAAAAATACATTTTTGCACAAAATAAACATCTTCATTGAAAATATGTCACCTACATCGCTTAACTTTCAAGACCCTCATACTATAAATGAAGGTTTAAAAAAATGTAACCCTGGTTTAAATATTTAGGATTATAAATACACACATTTGTTAGAACAGGTTTTTTTATATAGATTATCTGTGAATATTGTGATAGTATTAACAAAATCAATGTTGATTCTATCCAGGTATGGGCAGGGAACATTGCAGATACGAAGATTAAACTACGTACATATATAGGACATCTTCCCATCCAACCATCACATTATGTTGTCTCTCTTACAAGTGATTTAAGTTCATTACAAACTCTTCATAAACATATATTAATTTATTTATATAACATTTCCTATGTTATTTCTCTACATTGTTTCATAACTTTACATAATATTATCTAAAGCTGTTTATCATCGGAAAGGTAAAATATCTTTATTGTTGAAAGCATCGTGAAACAATGATTTGACTCTCCGTACCATTCCCATGTGTTTGGAACACCTTTCCTACAATCATCAATTTTTCCATAACAATGATTCAAATTCACTTTTTGTTTTTTGCTCATAATTTACAAATAATTATCTATCAATATTTCTTATTATTTATATACTAGATACACATATTTTATGAATAGACTATGCTTTTTAGATTGCAAAAATCTCAAACATTATGGATTAATAATTGCTCGCCTTTAAGCAAAATAAAGCTTTGATTATAAAGCATTGCTATTTAGATTAAACAATTCGACACATTTAGAGTTAATTTCATAAATGCTATAATCACCACTCATATGTTGTATCGATTTTCTCCTACAAAACTTTAAATAAATGTGGCTCAATCGATTATAAAAATGCGCATTTGTGATATTACCTTTATTCTGTTAGGTTTACATTAGAAATATCCACATTTCATTAACAAAGAGTTCAGCTTTCACCCTTCTAGTGCCAACTCCTCCTGGAAGTAGGAATGGCGCTGAATATGCAGTCTGTCTTCCTTAAGTGTTTCCATTTAACATATTTATCTTCTAAATGAGTCTGTTTTTCCTGTGAACGTTACTCTTAAGAACCTCTCTCCTCGATACATACTAACTTCATTCCTTCACAACCTTTCACAAATATATCACAAACTTCAGCTGTAAATATTTCAATGTTGCATCGATTGACGGTTGACGTTCTCCCAAAGTGAATGTGCAAATGTTGTTAATTGTTTCTTCCCGAAGCATCTTGTTGGTTCTAGCGAATATATTTATTGGCTGCATTTGCAGATTTCCGTCTCAAAAACAGAGTTAACGCGACACTCAACTTGAAACTTCCTCGCGCTAGTTTGATAAACAATGCCAAAGCGGATTTAGAATCTGCCGAAAATAAAGACATACAGGAATTGATAACTCCGCCCAGTGCGATAGAGGCCGATGGTATTCCGCAAGTGGGCGTTCCCGAGCAGTCTGCGGTTTCTCAAGAAGTAGTTAAGCCGTCTGAAAACGCAACTGAGACTTTACAAGAGGGTGTCGAAGTACCCAAAGCTCAGGAAGCAGCGGAGGTAGTAGACGTTCCGACACCCGCTGAAGATAAACCCAATGAGGTTGTTGAAACAGAGTTAAGTCCTCTCCCGACAGAAGATAGCATAGTGAGGGCGACTCCTTTGGACGTCAATCTGAATCCCCATTCGTGAGTAGCTCTGTATGAGCTTGTTAAGCTTTGCAAGCATCGCCACACTCACAATCATCACCGGAAACTTTCATAGTGTATTACTGCCATCTCATTTGTTACTGTTGGTTTGATGATTGAACGATTTAGGTTTTTGATAATTCTGTTCTCACTGTCCCCGTGTGTCCTCGATACTCCGACATACTCGATGAGACTTGTATCTGGTGTACATATCGCCTTGTTTTTTTGTTGTTTTTGCTGTTCATTGAAGCGGTTTCAGAATGGTGAAGATATTTTTGATTTCGACAGTCCATTGCACATTTGTGATTAGTAAATAAATTCATATCCTACACAAACAACTACACGCTGTTACCTGACAAACACAAAACTGTTTATACATTTTTCCACATACATAGCATTAAACATATTGGATGAGAAACTATGTTTTGTTACTCTGTATTACCTTTGCAGTACGGAAAGATCTAACCCTGAGGCTTCAGTTCAGATTCTTTAACAATCTCCATAGGAAGTCAGCACGCATCCAATAAGGTCAGGATAGGTGAATTATGCTACTGGCATAACACGCTTCTCTAACGCAACACTTCCCAGTGGTGCCTTTTAATTTAATCTTAAATTTTTGCCGTCATTCTCGTCATTTTTTACTTTAAATTTTCCTTGCGTGATAAAATATTCGAGACGTATTTAACGGTAACCAATAAATAGTGTGACGCGGTCGATTCATATTGAATTACACACTGGTTTCTTCATTAGCGAAAAATACATTATTGAGGTTATTACAGTTACGTTAAAACTGATAGTTGTAAAAAAGTATTTGAAATGTGCAGTGTGTATTCAATTTTAAGAATACTAAGAAATATCATTGATTCTAAACAATATGAGGTATTATTGATAAATCTTGATTGCTTTTATTTCATGAATAGAATCTTAATAAACTTGAGAGAATAAATATTTATAAAGTTGTATTTTCGGAATTCTCCTTAGAAATTAAGTTTTTATGTCGGTGGTTACTCGGTTTTTAAATTTGAAGGCCTGGGAATCTGTAACACTGGCTTTTGTTAGGTTGACAAACTGCAGGTAAACGTAATGTGCTTATTAACCACCCCTAACACTTTACACTTTCTAAAACACGCTCAAAATTGACATTTAAACCATTTGGTACTAACGTGCATCCCGTATGGTGTTTAATAGTATGGAGCATGCCGCACTTATTGGTGTTCAATAATGTGCTTCTAATCTTCACTATATTGACAATACATTTACAATCTTATTTCAGTAATTTCAGAGAGTTAAAAATTAATTGAAGAAACATTAACTTTATGCGAGTACACGGGTATTCTATTATTGTGATTTTATGTTTTTATCCGATGTTTGATTTATGCAACAGTCTGTTCAGATATATTTGTTTTCTCGACTGTTGCGAAAATGAAATACGAAATGTAATGACTTAAATCACAATTTGTGTTCTCCGTTGTAAAAGCTGTTTCCTAACTGAGAGTACTAAGTTAAGCTAAGAAAGTTGTCTAACATGGAGGTCGTCGTTTAATTTCTAGCGGCGAGGGGAGTTTAGAAGGAACGCAACAGTATTAAAAAGTAGTGGAAACGCCACTCATTTATCGGGTAAAATATGTTACTGGAGCGATGAATGTACTGCTTCTATTTAATTATCTATAAAATGCTTTCTAATCATAACATTTTTGCTATTACAGAGAGTTTTATAATTATTAATACATCATTATAATATAAATCTCGCAACAAAGCTCTGTTGTACTCATGGAGGTATAAATACTTTGGAGTTTTCGTACGCCATTAACAGCGAAAGCATTATTTTTACTTTAACCACATAATTCTAGGGTTTGTTCACGAAAGTCCACAATGTTTTGCTAGGGTTCTTTGGCAAGTTTAATGAGGAAGTTCGGTGCTATGGGAAAATTGGATTTAAAAAAAAATTGAGATGAACAAGTCACTCAGATACCAAAATAATATTTAAATTCCTAAATTCCACACAAGTCATGGTCAAAATAGCTTTGTCTTCAAAGGTGTAAAAAATTATAATAATCCTCCCAATGAACTAAAAACCATAAAAAATAATATATCAATAAATAAATTTAAAGTAATTTTAAAGAAAATCTTTGAACACGTGTAAAAACTGCATTAAATTTGAATTAGTATGAATGTATTATTATTTTATGTTTTTTTCTTAATATATTCCATGTTATTAATTTTTTTTCATGTACTCGTATATTCAAAATTATATAAACTCTTATAAATTATTATGATTTTATTATTTATTTATTATACGGCACAAGTGCCTTTAAAAATATACAAAAATTTATATATAAACAACTACAACAGTGTAAATCACTCTCCAAGCACAAGAGTTAGTATCTTTTTTGGAGAGTTACAGTGATAACATTTACTAGATGTATAAAAGTAGATCTGTATAGAATTTTTAAAAAACATATACCTTTTATGAAATTTATTAATAAAAAATAAAAATATATTTTCTTACACGCGGTAAAAGTTAGAGCATTTAATTGTATCGCGTAGTTTCTCAATGCGTGAAAAAAAATTATAAAAATGAACTACGTCATATGTTCTTCCGAATCGACCAATGATAGATTGTTATGATAGATTTCCGGTTTTCGGGAAGCCAACTCACTAATCAGCAAAACTCACCGACTAGAACTTGTGGCATCACGGGCGGAGTAATTTCAATATTACAAAAACTTTTAAAAATCATAGTGCTAATACGATACATACATTTTTATATTTGGCTTAGTTTGATAGTCTATTAACAATAATAAAAAAATCACTGAACTTTCTCATTTAGCCCATTGCAGGTGAAGTGAACTAACTGACATTTTTTCATTTTTTTCCACATAATAAACAATGATTAATAATAAAAATAATGTGACCTCACTGGGGTTACCCGTGCCGAGGAAAGGGTGTAGTAAGCTTATATTACATTTCTGTTATTATTAGCCGGAGTTAGAAACTTGCTTAAATACACCTCTTCTTCAAGACCGACGAAATATATCCAACCTTCTAATCCTGTTTAAAACTCTCAACTCTCTCTTTGATGCGCCTGAACTACTGAGCCCAATAAAATTAAATATCCCAACTAGAAACCTCAGACAAAACTTACTTTTTCATACCGATAACCATAGAACTAACTATGGTTTTCATTCAGAATTCTTAGGTCTGCCGACAATCGTACCAGTCTTGATTTCTTTGATAACAAGTTGTCTTCTTTCAGAGAATCACTGAATCAAATTCAATTATAAACACCTCTCTCCCGCTTCCACTCCCACCAAGTCTACTACATACCATTGTCTTTTTTACTTTCTTTTATAATAATTTTCTATGTATACATATGTCTTTGAAAATGCCCATTGGGCGTATATATTAATAAATAAATTAGTATAATCCAGAAACCTGTTTTACCTGGTTCTTTATGTAAAAAAAATACATGTCAATTAATCAAAACAGTTCAGTAAAAATATTAGGCAAAATATTAGGCTCATAGAGTTGAAACTTTGAATACAAAAGTTTGACCGTTTTGACAATTGGTTCACTTCACCTGCAATGGTCTCAATTAATATTGTAATCACGAAACAATCAAAAGAAATCACCTCCAAACACAATTAGCATGAAATAAAATTATTAAATGTTATACTGTTATGTTTTCGTCGTGTATGATAGTTAAAAATAGCACTCCGAACAATAAGATTCGCAAACGTATCTCATGCCTGCGGAAGTTCAACCGTATTTGTGGCTCAACGTGATCTACTTCAAGAACTGTAAGTGGTTAAATTAAGGATATTGCTGTGGAACCTATAAAAGTCGTGATTATTTTGAAAAAGAGCTTAAAGATTACATACCTACATTTCGTACCTAGTTGATACTCTCCGTTACAGAATTCTATATTGGCATTTGTACGAAAGGGCAGCCAGCCTCCTGATTGTATTTTTGTTTCCATATTGTAATGATTTTTGTACCTACCTAAACTAACATAATGTTTTTACTAAAACTTTCTTTTAGGAAAATGAATGAACCAATTCAAATCACGTGTCTGTACTTGATTCTCGAAGAGATAAAATTATTTAATAACAATGTTGTTGCATGACAAAAACATTATAACTTATGAAATTTCATCTTGAACTAGTCAAAAGTATGTTTTGAAAGATGGAAAAAAGTACCTTTTTTCACCAGAGCAATAATTTAAAAAATATACGTAGGTCCCAAAACTCAATTTATTATCTTTTAGAGCTGATACGCCAGTAAAAAACACTATTACAGGCCCAACTCTATTAGTTTTATTCTGGGCTGAGACCAACGGTGGGGTTATTCGGGATTGTATAACATAAATTAGAATCTTAGAATATAGAAATTTTTAGTTGCGGCACTCAGAAAACTGATCCTAAGGCGTAGATTTTTTTTACCGAATTCATATGTCAGCCATCTAAGGGAAGACATTGAGTTTTGGGACTCCTGTAATTAATGAAACTTTTGTATTATGGTTATCAATATAATATTTTGTATTGCTAAAAAGGATTTTAAAATTATGTAAAACATCTTTCATTAATTATGTTTGATTAATATCCGTATTCCAAATTTAAATTAAATGTCATTTTGAAAAGCAAGTTAAAATGTTTTTTTCTGTTGATTATTTATTGCATTTTGAAATGTTTTTATGACTTGATTATATATTGTGTATGTAGATGAAATATATATTATTTATATTAGATTTGTGATATTAATACCAATATATTTTGCAGTGTGCCCGTGTGTGTATTGCCGTAAAAAATATAAAATACTTTTTTTTTTTATTATTAAAACGCAAATTACAATGTTAATTTTTACAAATAAATGGTTCCTAAAACTACGAAAAATCAGGAATATAATTTCTAGATAATTTCTATAGTACTTGGGCAACAATGATAATATACTTGTAATTATTATTGTTTTAAAAAAATAATAAAAAATATATTTTCAGCACGATTACCTGTAATTAAGTACTGAATGTTACCCACTCTAAGCAATAGATAATTTAAAATAAATTAAAATTTTTACCAATGGAAGTATTTTTTGTTACGGCAATACAAAAACGTATTAACACCCTTTTAAAGTGAAGAAGACCGATTGCGCATTGTTTTGTTATGTGTTTTGTGTGTTACAGTACGCCTGTCACGCAGGGGCCAGAAGAGTTCCTAGGTCCCTGATCCTACCCAGTGCGATTCAGTATGTACTATATTCATAGACATCATAGTCGTACGCACACGCATACACGCACACATCGCCATAGTTTTCACTACCACAATCACATTCATCTAATGCTCTAGATTGGTCGTCATCCATACGTTCATCCATTAATTGTTTTGTTCGATGAAATTTGATATAATGATAATAATTCCTCAAAGAGACTATAAATAATTTAGACATTTTCTGTCGGAGTGAGGTGGACCAGAGAAAGATAACTTTTCTTCTTTGAATCCACCGTTTTATTGGTTCCTCCTAAAATTTATTAATGCTTTAATCTTCTGTTCTCTGTAGAACTGCATTGATTTGACGATGGCAGTGTCGCCTAGATAATGGATTAAGTAAGGCTGAAGTAATCAGTCTTTCGCTTGTACTTGTCTAGGACAATATACTTAAAGATCTATTAGTCAAACCTTTTTTCTTTTTCATCTGAGACATTAATATTTACTTCATCAACAAATGCAAACATGTAACATTTTGGCTATTAATGTTATGATTTAAGCCAATATGTGATCAAATCATATATCATCCACGCTGATGCAACCCCGTTGGGCTTTTTCAATTTTTTATTTTTTTGCAAACTGACTCGAGAAAAGGATACAAGGTATTATCGGGTTCTATTTAGTTGATTTCATTGGCAATTTATAGTCCAGTTTGGCTTAGCTCAAATCAAATACAGATCTGGAGCTTGGCAATTATAATGGTCCAATTTAACCCATCAGTCATGCATTCCTCACCCTTTTCTGACACGAATCGATCCCCTGTGCAAATATACAAAATTACAGACATTATAAAAGTTAATCAAATCTATCAAAATACATCTCATGTTAGGTTTTGGAGACGATATATCCCATGTAGATTGTAAAATTGACAATTTTACATTTTCATTTTAACCATTGAAAAGCCACATATTTCTTTGCATTCAGGAATATATTTTTAATGCAATATTATTTTATAATGAATTGAGAGCCACATGGCTTATTTTGTATGAGTATCAGCATAACCAGTGTAAAATTGGAATTCATTATTTTCATATTGTCTTAACAAAATTAAAACATATTGCTATGCATACCTACAACATATTTGTGCTTGATTTTTAAAAATTGTATCGTACAGTATTTTTCCATATAATTTATTCATATTTAACTCACTTATTTACAGACACAATTAGATATTTTTATATCACTAAAACGTCATCCCAATATATTTAGTTATGTAATTTTCATTACTTACAGTTTACCCTGCTTTTAAATAAAATCTAAAATAGACTGTTAAAAGTACATAGTTCATAAAACTTTAGATACTATTCCCTTTTTTTTCATATTCAGACGAAAATTCTAGAGTAATGCATTATTATTATGATTTTTTTAAATTTTTTTTAAAAGAAATATTTGCGTTCTTATGATTTACCCAAATATTTCATTTCAAGGGGTCATTTTCAACGAGTTGTAAATAACTCACTATTAGAAAATGGGAATCAAGTTGGGGTAAAGTGGGATTCGAACCACAGACCTTTGGTCCGTGAGTCTGAAACACTAGCCACAGGACCACAACCCGATTCAATTTTACATTTTTTGAATTTTGAATTTTACAAAACTTAGATAGTAAAAACAATTACCATATAATGTTTCTGTTTTTTAAATATCATTTTTCTTAAGTCACCAATTTAATATTAAATGCTCTATTAATTTATTATAATGATGGTGCAAAAATTCCATTTAAATAAACTAACCGTTCGCATATTAAGCTTAACTGAGTTTACATGAGCTTCGAGAGGTATGTTTCTGGAGAAAAATTAGGGAATCCTAGCTGGTTTTTGAAATTTAATAATTAATTATATTTTTTTGTTTGTTTAGAGATTTATAATATAGATACATGTTTATTACTCTATTTTAGTATAAAATGTTAAGAAGAGAAGTGATTTTAATAGGTGTAAATACCAATTAATTATTAGGATAATTGCACCTCCGTATGCCTAGTAATAATTGTAGGAATATTTAGGTAGCTCGTACAGTACAGCCTAGTTTGATTGTTATAATTCCACTGCGTATGTGTCCCAGTAAACACAAATGGTAAGAAAACGTAAGAAATAGCAATCAAATTAAAACAATAATATAATCATTTATTGAATGTTTAATTTAATACACTAAAATATTTCATCGATAAATGTACTCATAGTTAACTATTTGTCTAAGTTGTTTCATTGTCCAGTGACATTAAAGGTAGTTGAAAAGTTCAAATAAAATAAAAATAAATATAAAGAAACACTAAAATGTTTCCAACTGACTTTTTTGCCACTAGACTACATCATTATGTCCAGTCATTTGTTTTGTTACTTTAATCATGTGAATTATTGAATATGTTTTTATCTCATTACTTATGTTTGTTCCTTTAATAGTATTTCATAAATAATAAGCGATCATACATTTACACTTTTGTGGTCCATTCTTTGCATATTTCATCTCACTTGCCACCATTGATAAAATCCCGAGTTATTTAGTTTATTTTTTAAATTCAAACTAACTGAAGATAGATTGCAATTCTCGTAACTTTAAGCAGTTTTAATTCATTTTCATTAGATTAAGATCATTCATTATTCTGGTACAGATATGTCACGCTTTGAATGGTCTCTTTAGTATCGCAACATCATATTTATGCATTAGTTTCATATTTTCATTATAACATGATTAATGAAATTAAATGGCTTCTAGAAAATAAATTAATAATTAACATAATTATACATTATACATGAGTAACATCAAAACTGTTAAAAAAAAAAACAATTTAATATTTAAATATTATGAATTTCGATTCTACCTTTATATTAATATGAAAATTATTTTTCCCATTACATAAATTTCCAAGTATTTTTACTGATTGTATGCATTTCTATACAAAATTAGACTCAGTTTTTTTATGACTTTAAATAAAAATATTATAATAATCATTAAAATGTTACATAAAAAATAGAGTTTGTTTTTCTGTTTGCTATTTTATTTGATAGTAATAAATAAAAAAAATACCAATAATGATTATTTTTTTCAATTGAATAACCCAAGTAATCATCTATTACTCGTATTCATTTGCTTGTAATAACAATTTCTGTTCTTAATTTTGCAGTTCGTAAACGCAGGATGGGACATTTTGCTCGCAACTACACCCTCGGCTGGTGAATCTTCTCATGAGCTTCTCCAAGACCTTTACACATTTACCACACGGTCATCACTTCACATACTACATCCATACAGACACTAAACTTTGCTTCAACGTGATTGTATTCTCGCATACAATAACAAACATACATTTTATAAGTCCTGTGATTTTAATCATATGATGAAACAGTAACAGTTTAAAGACATAGAAGTTTTAATTTTTTATGGAAAATTAAAGCTCTACCACATTTTTTTAGAAACATAAGTACATGTTATGTTTCGTGCATTTTGTATCATATATTTTAAATTTGCTTTTTGATCTATGTATGTATTTAATTTCTGATGTCAATTTGCTATGAATTAATTGAAAAATATGTTTAACATACATAAATATTAATTATAATTCTATTCAGTTTGCCTTTAAAAACTAAATGTTTTATACTGTTGTTCTGTAATATCTATTTTGTGTATATGAGCTAACTTTGGGAGGCTAAAAACAATATTTTATTTGTATGAAATAAATTATTTTATTTTATATTATTTGAGAAGAAAATAGTAATTTACTGTACATTTTTTAAATGCCTATGGAAAATTGTCATTGGTATAATGACTCGCATCATAAGTTAGCGCAGGGGGTATTATAGATATGACAACTGCCCTGACCAATATATCGGCCTTGTGTTGCGACAAAATGAGTTTGAATGTTTTGTATATCTGATATTTTGTGATAATTGTATGATTGTCATGGTGTCAGTCATGAGTAATAATTATTTATATTTATTAATTAAAATTTTATTTCTTTGATTGACTCATCTATTCTTATAATTAAATATTTCATTTTACTGACGTCTTGTTAGAATATATGTACTTGTATATAAAATATAATTTTAAACTTATACATTAAGGTTTTGAGAAAATGTAGCTCAATTTCTATCAGTGATTGCAATACAAATATTTTTATAAATTACATTTATTTAACTTTTATCTCAGAAAAAAATATTCAAGGAAATTTGTTTTCTTATAAAATTATATACATATATAAGTTTTAAAATATGTAAAAAGTTCATAAAGCTTAGTAAATTACGCTAAGGTGACTTAACAAAGAGATTGACTATAATTTTTTTTATAAATAATGATGAATACCAAAATTTTGTAATTTAACATTTATTTATCTTAATGAAAACGTGTAGGAATTGGGCGTTTATTTTCTACATAGTTTATTTTAGTTCATTTAAATTTTAATTTGATTCGCTTGTCTAAGGAATATTTCTTATTTTAATTAATTTGTTAAGAAACTCGTAGACAAACTCAAATACATTGTAAAACATCAATCATAAAAATTAATTAAAATATATTCTACCTAATCTTACATCACGCGTCCGCTGCCATTTACTGTTCAAATCTCCGCTAGTTCTATGTGCCGAGTAAACCTTTATTTAATATTATATATATGTATTTAGAAAAGGAATAATCCAATTTCGTACTCTGTATTTTATGTTTTTTTTGTTTATTTTACTTGCACTAATAAATCACTTTGTTTTGACTATTTTTACAATAGCTTTTATTGTGGTGTCCATGATTTGAATGTGATTATAAGATTAGAATATAATTAATCATGGTTTCTTTCAGCCATGCTATAAAACTAGTATAATCTAATACAATGAACGCATTATAGTATATTTCATTATATGAATTATATGTATTGCAAGTTTTCATAGTGCTACCATTTATGTAATGCTAGTATAAAGTTAATTCTTTCATAAAAGCCTTTGATGTACATTTTAAATAAATAAAAATAAAAGTACAAGTTTTTTATTATTTCCCCATGGCTAATAAACCCTGGAAGATTTGTTTTATTCGTCATTGCAGCGACCACATTGTGTCGCCTGCGCTTAAGCCTGCCTCTGGACCTCTTATCGGTTTGATAAATCCCTTAAAGATCAATGGAAACACACTTAATCCTAGCCAATTCACTTGAAGATTGAACAACTTCAATTACTCCTGAACCGAATGTTCAATGCTTGTGAAGAATATGGTCTAAAGTTCAACATAAGTAAAACAAAATATAAGATTATTAGTAAACAACCTATTCAAAACAATACAGGGTGGATGGTTTAAGGAGAAAAACTGAAAGAGGTGAACAAGTTTAAGTGTCTTGGATGTAACTTAAACGAAAATTGAGGTCCTGATATTGAAATAAAATATCATATAGAACAGGCTGGATTCATGTTCATCAAGATGAGAAACGTGTTGTCCGGCCATGATATTAATCATAACCTTCGAATGCGCATGGTGCGGTGCCACGTGTTTTCTGTGCTGTATGGAATAGAGGCTTGGACCCTCACCAAAATGAGTATCAAAAAATTGGAAGCCTTTAAGTTGTGGATATATAAAAAGATCCTCAAAATTCGATGGGTAGAGTCCGAAATGAAGATGTGATGAGTAGGATGCCTAAAGAAAAATAAATTACACAATTATAATCTAGTTGTGGTATTTCGGATACATAAGACACCTAGAGGATTATTAGATCCTACATCTCGTAATACAAGGAAAAATTACAAGCAGAAGCGAGCCTGGGAGAACTTGCGGCAGTAATATACCAAGTTCAGTGGAACTCTTCCAGTCAACCGTAAAGAAGATAATGTTGGCCAACATGATCGCTGACGTCCGATAACAGACATGCACCCAGAGAAGACGAATAAACCCCGAAAGATTTATTTTATTGCTAATAAATATTTAGATGAATATCAGGTGAAAATAACTACAATCTATACAGGCCAAAAAAATTACTACAGCAGATGCCAGGAGTATTTTAAGTCTTCAACAAATTCAAAACATAAGATAAAATAATTATATTGTAATTTGAAAAATGGCTGCCGTTTTAGTTACTCAAAATTTTCATTGAGTAAATGTATTCAAAATGCGGGCATTATAAACTGATGTATAATTAAATAGAGATGACGCTGCATTCAATGCCAAGTTCAAATTATGTTTTAAAAATGAGCATTGTTGTGCAAAACACGTAGTACAGTAAAAAAGACTATCTGTCTATTTCAGTTTACCATGAATTCAAAGAGTGTCGGGCCCTTTTACGCTACCTACTTCACATTTACTTACCGCTGTGCGTAAAATACTAATTCCCACCAAATACCAGTCAAGTGCAGAAACCTAGTGAGGTTTACAAAAACTAAAGGTAAAACACAAGACAGGTGGTTAGAGCCGCATTTAGTGTATACATATACATGGCATTATATTGCATCTAATCTTACTATCAAAAAGACTGCATCTATAAAACTATAAGCTGCATTTAGTTAATGGCCGTAATAATATATTTTTACTAGCACAGCTTTTATTAAATGTTCACGCTTTATGTTTTTGAACATGGTGAACCCACAAGTGCTGTATTTCCTGAATGTAGCTTATGTGGTTGAAACTTGTGTTTGCATTCCACACAAATGAAAAGGAATAGCTAAACGCCACTCAACGCTAGGGAAAGATTGATATATTTTGAACTCAATATGGGAGAGTTCATTTAGTAAGTATTTTTAAATCCTAATTATCACTGATAAAATGAAACACATTTTTAATAAATTGCTTATATTATGTAATTTTTGCAGTTGACCTTATTTACCTTTGATCAAAAATTCTCAAGATGATTTTTTATTTCATAAGCACAGCTAATTATATATATAACATTGCAATGATTATTATTATTATTTTCTTTTTGAGAAATAATTAAATTTTTATAATTTACTCAAATATTTCCATTTTTGTGACTATTTTTGACAAGTTGTAATTGCTATTATTATTTTGTTAACTCTTTAGGGGACATATTTTTCGTTTTGATTTATGTCTTCCAAACGTAATAAAATATCAAGGTTCGTAGGTTTTCACGGCCTTCAGAATACAGATAGTGTTTTTCTGGGTTATTATGCCGTGTTTGTGGGCTTTGTATTGCCGACGTTTCGGAGCACATTGCAGTGTCCATCTTCAGGGCTGAATGTATGAGTGTAGTTTTTAGTGTGTTTAATTGTGAGGAATTTGTACCGTGTCGCAGTCGGGCAATGTATGTGGTTAAGTGTGTGGAGTTTGTACCGTGGGCTTTGGAAGCACCGGGTACCATGAGGTTCGTAGTCGTAACCCATCATCCCTGTTTATGTTATTAGGATGCTTGTATATTTCTATGGCTTCCTTTATTAAACGGGCTTGATGATTTTTGGGCTTTCCAAGGACCATTTTTTGAGCCAAATGTCCTTGGAAAGCCCAAAAATCATCAAGCCCGTTTAATAAAGGAAGCCATAGAAATATACAAGCATCCTAATAACATAAACAGGGATGATGGGTTACGACTACGAACCTCATGGTACCCGGTGCTTCCAAAGCCCACGGTACAAACTCCACACACTTAACCACATACATTGCCCGACTGCGACACGGTACAAATTCCTCACAATTAAACACACTAAAAACTACACTCATACATTCAGCCCTGAAGATGGACACTGCAATGTGCTCCGAAACGTCGGCAATACAAAGCCCACAAACACGGCATAATAACCCAGAAAAACACTATCTGTAATAAAATATATACTTTTTTAAGATCAAAAACATACTATTGCATTTGAAATTCTGAGTGATAGATTAATCTACCCTTGCGCATTTTTCTCTGAGGGTCTACCAGTGTGCTTACTACGATACGATTGTGATTGTGAAATAATACTTTGATATAGACCGAAAGTACCGCTGTGCCAAATCCATCAATTCTAAAATTTCTTTTTAAAAATAGTTATTGTGAACGCGTCTATATTTTAATAAATACCGTTAGATTATTTTGGAAGCAACAAGGACCCGAATTGCGCCTTTCGCAAGGGTCGTTGTATGTAATAAAAGTCTGTCCGCTCGGGCAATCGGGAGCCTATTGTTCTTGCCGAGAAGGTAACCCCAAGAACCGGCCACATGTCAATATTTGTGAAGCTCAGGACACTTTTAAAAACGCGAATAATAATAGTTTAGAATAATATTTATATTTTAAAATCCAAATCACTTTATTTCCATGAATTACATATTTATATATTTTACATTTTTTATGAAAATTATAACGGCGACCATCACGCCGTTTCCCCGTAAAAGTAGGTAGAGAGGATGGAAAGCCACGTCACTCTATCTCAGCATATAGACTTCGCTTCTTCTACCTTCATACCTATTCTCGTGCACGCTCGCCGATTATTCCGATTCTTATCATAAGTTAATTATAAGACTAGGTTAATTTAATATTTAAGTAGTAGAATAAGTTTTAAGAACACCATTTGGCGGGAAAGACGGGATTCGGCGGGAAAAGAAGACCGCCCCAACCGAAGCGTGCGCCCGCCAATGAGAGCGACGAGACCAACCGGGAAGGGGGGACGTCTAAAAGATTATAAAAACCGTGACGCCCGCTTCCCGGACTCTCTTCCTTGTTAGACTCTCTTCCACTTAGACTCTCTTCCACTTAAACTCTTTCTACGGGAACTCTCCCTCTTCTGCGGACCCGCGAGCCGAACTCTCTCTTCGGACTCTCTTCTTCTGCGTCAGTTGACCTCAAGGGTCACGGGCGGGTGCCTTGCCATCCCCGTGGCCCAGTCAGCAACCCAGTCAGCAGCCCAGGAGAGAAACCACCGCGCTGGCTAACCAGCCCTGACGCCGTAGCCCCAACGCTGCCGCCTACGACGCAAACCACGCGCTCACGTCGCCGCACCACGGTGACGCAGCCCACGCGCCCACGCGCCCACGCCGCTGCGCTCATGACGAGCCGCCCACGTCGTGCGTCCCTCCACGCACCCGACGTCACTTCTCATGCCCCGCCACGGGACAGGAAGCCACGCCGCCGCTCATGACGAGCCGTCCTCGCGGCATTCCTCACCGCAGCTGGACGCCGCCGTCCCAGCTACCCCTGTCGCCGCAGCCAGATGCCGCCTCCCCCTACGATGCACCACGCCGCCGCCCACATCGCGTCCTGTGCCCACGCCGCACGCCAGGGACCCACGCCGCCTTCGCGTCACCACGCCGCGCGCCGCATCAGGGCGTCAGGTTATTTTTAAGTTTATGGTTTAAGTAGGTTAAGTCTAATTCTAAGCTAGGTTAGATATTGTTTATAATTTAATTTAAATACATTTAATTTCCATAATTTATCTTTATTTATTTCTTACCCCTCCACATTGACATAATTAAACTGAATGCAACTTTAATCTAATTGTTATTCTTTACGAATAACTGGCGCCCGACTAAACCAAACGTCTCTCACTCTCTTAATATTTTTTTTTTAACTATCATTTTAATTTAATTTTCTATATTATTAATTTTTAATTAACTTTTTCGAGGTTGTCAACTTATTATTAATATAAAATTAAAAAAAGCGTAGATCAGTTTATATTTCTAGTCTGTATCGTAGACCTCAATGCTGATGGTATATATGCAACACCAGCTAGTGTAGGGTATATGTATGTATCTCTTTATTCTAGATGTCTTATAAAAGGTGTATTTATGTATTTTTAAATATTTTTTTATTAATTCAAAAAGAATGTTTCAAAATTTTAAAATATTTTTAAATACTTACTATTAGAAAATGGTAATCGAGTTGAGTAGAGCAGTGTATAATAATAATATTAGAGCCTAATAATCTAAAAAAAAGTCAGTAAGATAAAATGATTTTGTAAAAGAGTAATTAAACCTATAACCAACTAGCCCCATAATCATTTTAAAATCGAGTGAGTACGGTCAGGTTCAGGTTTTCATTTTTATGAGAACACTGATCTTCACTGACATTCATTCAATTTTGACAACTCATTTCGATTTGAAAAGTTTTATCCTCTAATTTTTTAGTTCTCCCTTAAAATTACGACAAATTTTTAAACAACATTATAAAAAGCTTCTTATCCTCGGCCTACTAAAATAAGTATGTCAGATCCAGAAACTTGGTGTCGCGAACAATGGGAAAAGTTAAGGAGAGAAGATCTTCGAAGTGCCGCTTTGGACGACATAAAACATCACCTTAATTCAATCCCCACATTTGAAGCATCACATAAAGTTAAGCTACTGGAGCTGCCTAGATTATTTGAATTTTTAAATAGTTCCGATCCGTAAGTTTGTTAATAAGAAATATTTAAAAAACATGATAGATTTTGCAAGTGCAATACAAATTTATATTCCACCACTCGTCGTTTTAAAATACAAATATTAATTAATGTTTTTTATTACAACATTTTGGAAAGGTCTTTCATGCCTAGCATGACATGTACCTAGCATAATTCGATTTTCTTTGTATTCGTATGTTGATTATTGTTTAAGAAAGCAGATAAACACAGCATGTGAAGTATTGGAAATATGCTTCGCGAACTTATCTATTGGTTATGTGGCGTCAAATGCTC
The DNA here is from genome assembly GCF_059751315.1 of Micrasema longulum. NCBI lineage: Eukaryota > Metazoa > Arthropoda > Insecta > Trichoptera > Brachycentridae > Micrasema > Micrasema longulum. Next base: position 394,368 of record NW_028277790.1, read on the forward strand.
GGGATGATATATTGAAAGCTCTTTACCATGAAAATGCTTCTGCTCGTCAATTAGCTATTTATGAGGTTTGTATTTTATCAATTGTACGATTATTATTAAGTTTAAATAAAAAACTTTCCATTAACATTACTCGGATGTGGATTAAATATATCTTTATCATCATCATCAAACCCTTATCCACACACTATGGTGCATAAGGTACTTCACGGTTAAATAAAATACAGCGTATCTCGATCATATGTTACAGGAAGGTAAGGTGAACAGTCTTACGCTTCAGTTGCCAGTCTAAGGACAATAAAGTACTTCAGTGTAAAACCACCCTTAAAAAAAAAATTCATGCTGACTTTCACAGGAATCGAACCCGGGGCTTCGAGCATGGTAGACGAATCCGCCAACCGCTGTGCTATGAGGCGGACTTTCCTCCGCTCGATTTCGTTTTTTAGGATTTTTGCCTCAGAGCAAAAAAAAAAAGAGTTGAAAACATTCGTCCAGTATTCTGATTATACTAAACAAACAGAACTGTATTCTCAAATCGTCCGGACGCAGACTGAAAATACTTAACATACCTTTAAAAAATTAATAAACTTAAATTTCTGGAGAAAATGTAATTTGAGGTAAAAAACCGCATTAACAAAGTAGCCACCTAATACTTATTTTTTAATATTTGAATTCCAGATCCATCGCACTGTTACAAATAACAATAAATTAATCTCACTACCAGATTACCTGGATATTGCTATCGCCGTGGTTAAGTGTATTGGAGATAACGACCTCAAGGTTTCCACCAAAGCCATGGACATTGTTTCAAAAGAGGAATGGCTGCAATACCCCCAAATTGTCAAAGAACTTAAGCTTATATTAGACACAGATAATTCGTCTAACCGCTGTAAATGCTACGAGGTAACATTGTTATAATATTATCATTTATTCAAACATACTTATTAAAAATATGTTTTCATCAACAATAAATGTCAATAACAAGAAAGAAAGTGGCTAAATTTTTGGCCTCAAACAAAATAACAAAAAAAATATACGAAAATACGCTCTTCCAAAATTGAATTGGGTTGTGGTGCTGTCGTTAGTGTCGGGGATTCCCGGATTTGAGATTCGAACCTCACTCTACCCCAAATTGATTTCCATTTTCTGATAGTGAGCTATTTACAACTTGTTGAAAATGGCCCCCAAAATTGAAATATTGGGGTATATTATAATAATATATATTTTTTTTTAAATAATAAAATAAAATTTCAGCTGAGAAATTTAGATTTCACACTAACCTTTTTATTGGTTCCTATTGTAGTTTGGTAGTTTTTGAACTCCAGATAAAAGGACCAAGGTTCAAATCCCACTCTATCACAAATTAATTCCTGTCTTTTCAGCAAGATATTTGTGACTTTCAGGAAATGGTCTGAAAATTTAAATATTTGGTAAATAATAAGAACTCAAATAATTCTTTTTTATTAAAAAAAATGTATATTGTGAGTATACTATATGAAAACTGGCCAAGTCAAAATTATTTTTTGCTGTGAAATTAAGATTGAAATTTTTTCATAGACACACACTTGTAGGATTTGATTGTAGAGGGTTGGTTGGCGCTCCTACCCGAGTTAGAGATTGACAGATAAGACACGAGGTTGCTGTTTAATGCGTATCTATGACATGTCGAACAAATAATTAATGGTATTACGCGAGTGTTACCTCGATGATGGGTTGAAGGGACTGCACTTGAACTACATGCTGGAACTGAGTGACGTCCTCAAGCTGGACTGACCGACTTAACTGAAATTGTTGGGCTGACTGACTGACTGCGTTCTGTGGTCTCTTTATAGGCGACGTTCCTTTGTGGTTCATTTCTTCATGGTAGGGACGATGTGAGTGTTTTGGAAAACGAAGCTCCCGATTTCATGTGCAATACTGATAGAGTCGCAATATTGGATTCTATATAAAATTATGACATTGCTTTCTTCGGTCATCACAATATTTTAGGTGAAACGTTTTAGCATGTGTGTCATTGATTATAGACCCTACACATTTATTGTTTTGCTATTTGCTACACTTTTGATTTACAAGTTTCTTCGGCTTTACATAGTACAAAGCATTAGCAACGTATTATGTTAGTATGGAAGACTCGATTGACTGACTCAACTGACTCAATCAATACACAATTATTAATTTTGTAAAAAAGCTTGGAGATATAAGTGGACTTGGTTTTTTTGTAAAAGATACCATCTTGGCCACTTTTCGCTCTATGTTCACGATATATGAAACATTGTTAACAAGTCTCCCTCCTAGGATAACCTGTTCTAAGGAGTTAATTTTTACTTTATTCACATTTTGCTAAAACATTAAAAAAATAAATTATCTGCCAAATTTCGATTTCATTATTTGATTCTTTATTTTCTTCTTTGAAATAAAAGTTTATTAAAATTTTATGAACTAATAAAATATATTTATTTGTATTTAGTATACCTATTGTGTATGGTACCCCATGGGTACTTCCAAAAGTGGAAAAAAAAAGTTATTTGTTTTTAAAAAATATTTTGTTTTACATGACAGGTAATTGTGAATATCTCCAAGAAGTCTTCGGAGCACTTCGACCTCTGTTCACAGGAAGGAATGATACAAAGGCTCGTCTCTGAATTAAAAACAAATGACGTTCTTCTTCAGCTCAATATATTAGAACTCCTGACAAACTTGGCACTGTCACCTCACGGTTTGAAGTTTTTGGTTCAGAATGAAGTGCTTAAATCATTATCAGATCTTGTGGGAAGCCTGGAGAGCAATCCGTTGGCTAATTTGGTGACTCCTGGTAAGACAAACATTTAAATCTAAAAATATATTTAGGCATGTTTAAAATAAATTTTGTAACATAAAAGTACTGTTCATTAAAATCTTTAATACACTTTACTTATGTGTGCGATACAATTTTTTTTCATTCATATAATTTAAATGTGCGTGCTTTCACAAGTGAAAATTGTATGTTTACTTGGTTCACCGGCAGGCAGTAACACAATACGCTTATTAAACATTCGAACGCATTGCACACGTATTAAAAATAATTCTATGCAAATTGTTTTATCCGTTAATGCAATATATTAAATCATTACAAAATTATACAATTTAAAAAAAAATTAAAAACAATTTGTTAATAATTTTTTTTATTTAAATGTTTTTATTGTATTAATTTTTAATTGAAAAAAACTAACTTTTGGATTTCATTTTATTTTTTGCACAACAGGCCAGGAGGCCCGATTACAGTGGTGAATTACAGCACAGAACACCTAGGCTTGAGAAAAATCTCATGAAATTTTTGTGTTCTCTCTGGGAATCGAACCCGGAACTTTCCATGCGTTAGTCAAGTGTCTTACCCACTACACCACGGAGGCTGCTACATTGTACATTGAAAAATAACAATGCTAAAAAAATTCTTTAATTTCGTAATGTATAAACATGAGAAAAAATTGTTCATTTGATTCTAAATTATTTAAGGATTTATTGAAAATGTCTACAGTTGATCTTTATTCATTATTGCATCGGACATTCATATCACATTATGCTATGTTACTTTTTATATTACTGTATGATTTATAAATAAATATTTTTTATTGCAGGACTTATGAAGTTCTTTGGCAACATTGCCCACATGTATCCAACTGAAATATTCAACAATTTCCCCAGTGTAGTGGACGCCCTGTTTGACACCATTAGATCCAACAATACAGCTGTCCTTCCCGTAGCCCTCGACACTTTAGGCTTTGTTGGGTGCACAGCTGAAGGAAAATTGGCTTTGGGAGCCCTCGGTAATCATTTTATTAAATATAAATAAATTACATATATCAAATGATTTGATAACTTTGAAAGTAGACATTTTATACTGCAGGGTAATTACTACAACTTGGTAAATTAATAACACATATTTGCAACCTCCCCCACGATTGCTACAAGTAAGCATGTCGCGATTAATTAAAATGATATTATGATGATTTAAATGTATGACTTGTCTATTTGTAGCATACACGGTGGAGGATAAAAAATGTGTTTTTTGTGTCAGTTAAAGTAATGAAGAAGTTCAGTGTCTTTTTTTTATTTGTTAATAGAATATTAAACTAAGCCAAATTTTTTAATATTTTATTTTTATATATCGTATTATCAGCGCTATGATTTTTTAAAGTTTTGTATTTCTGAAATAACTCTGCGTGTGACGCCAGAGGTTGTTCTATGACAGTTCCTCCGATTGGTTCGTTTACGGTGACCAAACCGAATATCCTTCAATGCTCTCATATCATTGGATGGTTCATATGAACCAGTGACGTCATCCAAATTAGTGCGTTTTATTAAAAAAAAATTTTTCTTACATTTATAAGAAATTTGTAAAATTGTTCAATTTAATGCTCTAATTTTTACCGCGCGCAAGAAAACATTTTTGTATCCAATTTCCTGTAGGGTTGAAGTTCCTCATTACCCCCTAATATTATTGATACATTTAATTTTAACTCTCAACAAACATATGTTTTAAGCTTGATAGTGTAGCTAATCATGATTTTATTTACAATTTTTTTTTGCTAAGCTTAAATATTTTATTTTTTTTTGTTTCTATAGTTTCATATTTAAGTAAATTTATATAAGATGAAATAGAGAACATGATTTTTTTATTTTTTATAAAACAGTTTGGTACATTAGCTAGAAATTAACTTAAATAAAGGCAAAAACTACGACCGCTCATGCGCTTTGTAGCTGTAAGACGTGTTATAATCTAACTCTTAATCTGTTATTTAAATTTAGCATAATTTACTTTAATTGTAATCAAAGTACTAAAATCCTGAGCGTGTGTTCTGGAAACAGTTATAGAACAGCAATCAATATTTGTTAGTGTCTTCACAAATGAACAGGCTCTGTTTTATGAAACTGTTCAGTATGAATTAGAATTAAGTAACCTCAAAAAATGATTAAATAAAAAAAATTATGGTCAAATTTACAAGAATCAAGAAAAATATGACATTTAGTAAAATTATAGAAAAGCTACATTGTTAAGATTTTCTGCTTTCGTGATCTAAATCCATGTGTTTGGTTTCATTATAATGTATTTTTAAATGTGCATTATATATTTGATAAGTCTTCTTACATATTTAATAATTACAGGTCACTCCTTTACATCGGCAATATCAGAAGTAGGCGGGTACATAAAAAACTCTCCTACAGAAATAAGAGTGAGAGCTTTATGCTGTGCCGCTAATTTGATCGACATTAAAGGAGATAACTCTCCGTCTGTCGACCCTCGGATAACTTTGATGACCAGGGAATGGTTCAGACAGCTTTCCGAGAGACCCAGCTCCATGGAAGTTTTATTTGGAATTTGTAAAAACCCCTTTCCAGAACTCAAATTTTCCGCTCTGTCTGTACTCTCCGCCATCTCTCGACATCAGTGGGGAGAGGAGCTGGTCAAATCCACACCAGGTACTTGAACTTATTTTGTCTGTAAAATAAGAGTAGAAAATAATTAAGGGCGCTGTTGTTATTAGGGCTTTCTTTAGAAATACCTTTAGGTAATACTGCATTATTGGAATGGAACATCGCTCACCAGACACTGTTGCAATGGTTCTCACCTCTTCAGAATCCATGTCCACGGTGGGATGTCAGCTTGACGATGAATATCTGAACTGTGTTTTTTGCATACCCCATAAATGATTGTTATCCTAAGTTCCTATCCAACCTCTCCAATATTAACATTCCACTACCTAGCAATATCCTACCTCTCCTGTCCCCACTCAATAAACTTGTATAGAAAATTTGATGTAAATGTCTTGTAATAGAATTAAGTCTTACATGTATAATATTAGATACTAACTTGTGTAATTTAAAAGTTACTAATATAAAAATTCGTAAATATGTAAATAAAAACAAAATAATATTTTTTAAAAAAACACTGGCTAGAACACCCCACTAGCGAGGTGAATAAAGCTATAAAAATAAGAAGAAGAAGAAGATGGAACATCATGACCGTGTTTAACCAATCACAAAATAAGGCACTCATAATTTCATGGTGCTTGCATGATTAATATTTCTGCAAATATTTCGATTCATTAATGTTAAATAAAATATAACTACTTTCTTTAGTAGGATGGCCATGTGGTTCTTGAAAACTATTAGGAGTAATAATTTTAATAGTCAAACCTTTTTTTAGGTCTAATAGAGTTTCTTCTTGATCGCACAGTCGACCACGAAAAGGACTCCAAACACGCCAAATATGAAATAATTACACAGTTGTCTAAGTCCTGTGTATTTGATGTGGACACTATCCTGAAATTAAAAGCTTATGTTGAAGAAGGACCGTTTTATGTTCAAGGAATCACAGAAGTAGCCATTGAAGGCGATTAATATTAAGCAAAAGGAATTATTGTTTCATATTATTACTTGTAAGATTTTATATTTGAGATATCAAAACCTATGTTTCTTTTACTATAAAATTACATAAATATTGTGTAAAAAATTGAAATGATGTTTTTATTGTATTTAAATTACTTTACATACTTTTTGGTATGCACTTTAGAGGCTGCCTCTTCTAGAATGTTATTTAAAAGTTCCAGGCTTATGTGGATTAGGTTTAAAATTAAAATTACAAATACTTTCTTTAGATTAGGGACTTAGTTTAAATATATATTTTGTGTCAATCTGATTGAGAATCATTTTCAGGCAGACAAACTGGCTGTATTATATAATAATATGTAAAAACTATAGATATGTGCCATTAAAAAGGCCGTGGAAGTGAAAACTTAGTCTTCAAACAGAGAATGACCCGGGTTTTCATTCAAATATATGTGAAGTTTAAGATTTATTTACTTCTGTATCTACCGAAATAAAAAACAGCAATTTTATTTTTTAATTACTGGTATCCCTAAGGACTCATCTATTTTTTTCTGCTTATTTTAGTAGTTGGCATTAACTCAGAATAGTCACTGTTTAGTTAAATAGATGTGTAGGGTCCATAGTCCATAGTTGATGACGCATACGTGTTAAATTAGTTCACCTAAAAGATACTAATGACCGACGATGCAATGTCATCATTTTCAATCGAATCCTATACATTCGTAAAATGCAACTCTTGAGTATTTCACATGAAATCGGAGGGCATCGCCCTGCAGTACATTCACATCGGCCCAACCATGAAGAAATGAACTACAAAGGAATATGGTCTATAAAGAGACCACAGGACGCAGCCAACATCAGTCAGCTCGTTCAGCCTGCCCAACAAAGTCAGTCAGTTCAGTTCACGTCATACCAGCTCGACGACATCACACAGTTCCAGCATGTAGTTCAAGTGCAGTTTCTTCAACTCCTTATCGACGTAATACTCGTCCGACATAATTCATCATTTATTCACCATGTAATAAATAAACATCAAACAGCAACCTCGTGTCTTCTCTGTCAATCTCTAACTGGGGTAGGAACTCCAACCAAACACCCAACTACTAAATCCTACAGATGGCTTCCGGCTAGTTTGTTCGTTTTAAAGCGAATTCTCGACATCCTTATAAATGATTATAATTAAGCTAAGTTTTACATACATTAAAAAAAAAAAAACTAATTTGAATTAATACATAATTATAGTGTACTATAATAACCATATTTCATGAATTTTGACAATTTAATAAAGTGGTCGGCAAAAAAAAAATTTCGAGCCCTGACACTATTCCTGCTAATGACATCCTGAATCCGAATATAACCCCCGTTATTCCCATCCCTCCTTGTTTTCGGGAGACCCTTCCCCCATTTTTATCACTTTTCGATGGTTATTTCATGGCCATGAATTTGATTTGGTTGGGTGAAAAAGATTATTTTATCTGTAAATTCAAAACTAATGTTTCAAAACTTTTCACCTCTCAAGTCCCTCGGAAGAAATTTAAAGGCTAAAATAATCCTTTTCATACCTCCAAATTAAAAAAAAAAAAGATGCTGTGGGGGATCCACTGAAAACAGTGGGTGATGGGGGAAAATGGGTGTCATATTCGGATTCAGGGGAAAGAGTTACGACGTAAGAATAAGCAGGAACGGTGTCAGGGCCGATTTTTATTAGGTTGAAACCCATTATTCATTGAAAATTGCCCAAAATTAAACAATATTAAATAATTATTATAATATATAAAATCAATTTTTAAATGATCTCGTATTTCAATATTTGATTAGTAATATTATTTGTACATTTCTGTAAGAAAACTATGTATTATTATAAATATTATTAAAAATATTTTTGTTTCTAATTTCTGTTTTAAATTCTCCGGCACACTTACTAGTAAGTGGCAACACAAAAATGCAGTGCTACCAACTCCGCTCCCGAAGGACTTTATACTTTACTGGTAGTTTTATTTACTTATACCATTTTGTATTTTTCATAGAGCTTACTCTTATTGCCGATAGATGTCAGCAACCGCCTTTAAATAAAAGGTTTTAACTCTTCAAACTGCCTGAATAAAATTGTGTTTAAATATCTTGTAAATAATATAATTCATTTCTAGATATGTCATAGATAGTGTAATATTACATACTAACGTACTAAGTTGTACACATAACTTACTCACATAAACATACGCAAATATGACACTACATTTGGATAGAACACCCCAGTAGTGAAGTCCACCTCATAAATGCGTTTATCTACCATGCATGAGGTGTCGGGGTTCGATTCCCGGTATAGCTGACATAAAAAAACATTAAAATGTATTTTTTACCCTGCGGTATTTCATAAGTTCGAAGACTGCAGCGTAAGACTGGTTATCTTGCCTTCATGTACCTATGCATGGAACAATGTTTGAGATAGCTGCGACTGAACTTCCAATGGAGTGCCCTATGCACCACTAGATGCGGAAAAGAGAATGATATGCGTAACAAACAATGAAAAATTGTCTAACAAATTACAGCTAAGTAAAATACAATATCTAAAAACAATTATCTAAAAATTACATGTTTTATTGGCTTCCTATTATATTTAGTTGAGTAACAACCGCAAAGGCAAATTCCACACCATGTTAAAAATCCACACGGCACCATAAAATAACATAAGGTAGATTGATATTTATCGTATTGAAATAGTTATTTTTAAATAAAATAAGTTATTTAATGCCAGCCAAACAAAATAGCCGATGCACTATGAGGCCGAGTAATCTTTACTGGATTTTCTTTTGCAGAATTTTTATCTGAGAGTAGCCGCTGAGTAAACTTTAAATAAATACAAAATAATATAATAATTGTCATTCCACTCTAATTGTACCGTGCTGTGTGAAATGGGCCAAATGCGGTTAATGATAAACTTACTTGGGTTCATTTTGAATAAAGATAAGCCTTTTTATTGGTCCAAGGTTTTTCAATAAATCTTTGAAAATGTTTGAAATGGTTACATTTGAGGTCGTAAATTAATCACCATTTTAAAGCTGAATGAGGAAGTCCGGCGGGTTTTTTTTTTAATTGTTAAAAGACGATTAAACTTAGCCAATAAAAAAAAATTATAGAATTATCGGCGTTATCATTTTTTAAAGTTTTGTACTTTTAGAATTACTTCGCGTGTGACGTCTCAAGTTCTCTTCCGATTCTTCTCGGTCAGTTCTGCCGATTGGTCCGTTGACTTACCGTAAACCAGAAATCTTTCACTACTATATTATCATTGGTTGATTCATAAGAACTAATGACGTCGTTCAAAGTAGTTCGTTTTTATTAAAATATTTTTTATTATTTTTTCATACATTTTCAAGAAACTGCCGTAAAATTCGATGCTTTTATTTTTACCGCGCGTAAGAAAACATTTTTTTCATCCTAATCACCGTAGGGCTGAACTTCCTCATGCAGCCACCGTAATAATTAAGGTGCCTTTATATATGGTTCATTTGAAGTAATAAGAGAACAGACGCAGATAACTCCGGTGACAAATACGCTTGGCTTGCCCATGTATGTGCTGCGGATGCTTCCTGAAAGCCTTAACCACGCTTGCCTAATTTACAAGGCATCAGGTTCTCGACGTCCTGGACGTCTACTGCTGGCTGTTCGTCGGCAGTTCGTGTCAGAACTACGGAACGCGAACCTGACTTGGGAGGATGCACAGGAGCTGGCAGCCGACAGAGATTCTTGGAGGATATTTGTGGACACCATATGCTCCAACTAGGGAGCGAACATGGAATGATGAATTAATATGTATGTAAATATAATTACTCGTCGTACGACCATTTACCATAAAAAAATAAAAAACCGTAATAAGATCTTAGCCGAAAATAAATAAATAAATGGTTACACAATAATATTTCCAAATTGACACCGCATTTCTGTTACACACGAAAAAAATATTTCTGTAAATTTGTAATAATAAATTTTTATTATTTATTTAATTTTTATTTATTTCTTTTTCTAATAAATATTTAAATACATTAAATATTTATTTTTATATCGTGCAATTCTATGTTATAAATTTATAAACGAGTCATTAAAATAAAATACTTTATAAACTCTTGGAAATAAAAAAATACAATAAAACAGGCATATAATTTTGAGGGATAGGTATTTAAATATTATTTTTCTGTCACTCTTTCGCAAATGTCTCCCAATACTGTGCGAAAAAGACTGCACGCCTGACTAATTAAAAAGATTCTTATTACGGGAAATTTGATATAAAAATATTTTCTTATACGCAGTAAAAATGAAATTTAATGTACCTTTCATATCGACATTTTAAACTCGATCTCTGTGAATTCAAATCATCTCTAAAAATATTTTATGATTTTCTATAGTTACGTGTTAACTCATGTTATTTATTTTGTTCATTAACACCCAAAAGGCATTTACAAAAAATAAAAATGAAATACATGCTAACATACTAAATAATAAACACAGAATAAACAGATAAAATATGTGAAATTAGTTAGAAAGGATATAATAAAATGTTTTACAAAGTAAAAAAAAAACAATAACAACACAGGTATGCAAGAAAAAACAGTAAGCATATAAACAAAAATGCAAAGATTAGTCTTATGAAATGAATTCTGTAAAGCAAACAATAAACAAAGTGTTACGGTAAGCAAGAAAGACAAATTTAAGTTAAATTAATAAACAAGCAAGCATATATTATCACGAAAAAATAAGAAATAAAAATATGTATCTATGAAATGCGTATTTGCCAAAACTACAATACTATTTGATATAATAGTAAAAAATAAATTATAAATTCATATTATACCGTTTTTTTTTTGTATACCCATGTTTTAATATTGTTTTTTAATTTTTGTACATCTAACTAACTCATACTTATTGTTATATTTTATATTATAAAAGGCACTTGTGCCGTATAACAAATAAAATACAATATATATGTACATAAGTGAAGTTTCTCGAAAATGCATGATCAAATTCCTAAAAATGAACTTATTTGAATGACGTCACGAGTTCTTGTGAATCAATCAATGATAGTGTTGTGATAGATTTTCGGTTTAAGAAGAAACCAATTCGCCAATCAGAGCTCATTGTAGAGCACTTGTGACGTCACAGGCAGCGTAATTTCGAAATTCCAACACTTTGAAAAATCATAGCGCTGATAATACAAGACTTATTTTGACAGTCTATTAACAAAGATTTGTTTTTTTTAAACAATAACGTCCTCATTATGTCTATTATTCTTATTCTTAGATGTGGGGGTCAGTGCTATGCAAGGTCCTGACGTCGCTGCGACTTGTGAGGATCTATTGTGACGGGTCCCCGTGAATAGTTCTCGCCCTCTAAGCCCAGGTCAAGCTTAGGTAGGGGGCGAGCTCTTTACCATACTCAGGTTTAACCAATGGTCCCCCGAGGATGAGGCTCCTTTTAGCATCACATACACATATAATGTGTATAAGTGTTTCCTCATCTGCACTGCAGAACCTACATCTAGAAGTTTCGGAATGGTTCATTCTAGCAAGGTGTTTTTTCAATCTGCAGTGCCCATAATGATGTCTAACTAAAACCAATAAATTCGACGTTTCGCTGTTTCGTTTTCCGCACCCCAAAACTGAACCGATTTGGTTGTTTTTTTAAAGTAAAAGTTTCGAATTAAATTTTTATGTAATTACTTTTTACGTTTTTTTGCAAATAGTTTTCATGTTTTTGAACCGCATGCCCAAAGACAGCAGATAAAAATAGACGCTTTCAAAGATTTTTGGATGCTCCTAGTTCCCACAATAAATAATGTATAAAAAAAAACAAAATTATTCGGACACACCAATGGTAAATATTTATAGTGTGTTAAAAACCACTGCTCTAGTGCCATAATCCAGAGAGAAAATACGGAAGTACGTTTGTATGAAGAAAAGTCATACCGCGTTTCCTCTTAAAGTGTAAAAATAACTGTTGAACCCTAAACCTTATATTATTGTTATCAAAAACATTTTTCACTTTGTGGTGTGACATTTTACACTCATTTGTTTATAAATTTGTATAAACCACTTAATTTTTTTTTTTTTTTTCTTAAATTATTTTTTTTTTTTTTTAATTACACTTCGACCGGTTTCGAGGTTACTACCTCATCGTCAGGAATTTAACTAACTAATAATTACACGCGTTGCTTAAAAAAAAAAATTAAGTGGTTTATACAAATTTATAAACAAATAAGTGTTAAATGTCATACCACAAAGTGAAAAATGTTTTTGATAACAATAATATATTATTGGCGAGTACGGCCAACAAAGCAAAAACTTACTTCAATTTTCTGTCTCTTTCATACAATATTTTATTATATAAATAGCAACGCGTGTAATTATAAGTTAGTTAAATTCCTGACGATGAGGTAGTAACCTCGAAACCGGTCGAAGTGTAATTTAAAAAAAATTAATTGGTTTATACAAATTTATAAACAAATAAGCCTTAACCTAATATTTACTTTTGTTTTATTATAAAAAAAATATCCGATTGTAAACATATCTATGTATCAACAATATTTTGAGTTTGTCCAAACTTTTGCAGACAAGGACTGGATTCAACTCCCCGGCGAGCTGTTTATATTAACATATTACAACAGAGATAAAGAACATTTAAGATAAGGTAATATAGAAGTCTAGGCATCTACAGGGCTTATGACCTGCAATGGCTGTTTTAATTAGCCACTTAACACACTGTGTAACATTCACCATTCTGTCCATATTTTAACATCTATATTCCTTAAATTATTTCATCTATTGATTTTTGTGAAGTTAAAGAGCTGTAGAATTGAAGGAATATAGAGGTTCAAATATGGACAGAATGGTAAATGTTACACAGTGTGTAAAGTGGCCACTTCAACCAGCTATTGACAGGTCATAAGCCCTGTAGATGCCTAGACTTCTATATTACCTTCTCTTAAATGTTCTTCATCATGTTCAAATATGGACAGAATGGTGAATGTTACACAGTGTGTAAAGTGGCCACTTCAACCAGCTATTGACAGGTCATAAACCCTGTAGATGCCTAGACTTCTATATTACCTTTTCTTAAATGTTCTTTATCTCTGTTGTAATGTGTTAATATCTTTGTATTTTGTAAAAGTGACAAAATATGTCTTTTTGCCCCCACACTACCGCAGTTATTAACTTATTGATAATATTATTCAGAATTCAATTATTTAGGTACGCATCACGTATTGATTTAACTGATACTCGATGAAATTTTATGTCAAACTTGATTATATAAAAGAAATATTCATGAAATCCAGCTTTTGAAAGCGCCTTCATGAAAGCTTAAAAAATCGATGTTTGAATAACTCTGATTCAAAATACTTAATTTTTGTACTTGGCTTTTGTCAATACTTAGATCTCTAATAACTATCATATTAATATCTTATTAATCATACCGGCAGCTGAATAATAATAAAAATGTATTTCATTTCTTAAATTTCAAACTCCTTCGTACACAAAGTGGTTCTTGCATAACCCTTTGAATGAGTATTACCTGACAGTTTTATTTTACGATTATTCACAATTCGGTTCGGAAGCCTTCATCAAACATTAAGTCAAATCAAATAAAGTTCAATAACATTTCAATTTTCACTGCGTCAGTCGGGTACAAAGGTCAAGGTCAGAGCGGGCGAAATTCCGCCTTATAATACGTGAAAACATTATCTAATCTTTTCAGTCGGGGGTGGTTTACGATCCAGAAATAGTTCGATACGCTGCTGTATCTAATGACAAAGGAAAGGGATCGTGAATGCATAATATATTTATATAATATTATTATTTTCCCTTTTTACCTTTTAGCTGCCAGCGGTACGGGGGTAAGAAGAGAGGAGAGAGGTTAGCGCGCCACCGCGAGCGACAGGCCACGAACGAAACTCCGAACAGAACAACGAAACGTTAGTGAGCCAGTTGCGATTTGACTGTCGGCCGTTGTGGATCCGTTCTTCGTGGGTGTGTCGATTCGATTCATTAGTTGTCAAGTTTCGTGTGCGCATAAAACTTTACAAAAGTGACCAATAATAAAGTATCCGTGTTCCTGTATCCGATTTAGGAACCAGTGTGGCTGTAGAACCCGGCTGTTCGCGGTCAGGTGTGATTAATTGACGTCGGTTACCTGCACTTGTTTAGCTACCTGCCGAGCGCAATATAAAAAATGTGGCGACTTCACCGGTCAATTTTGACCGTAACGATGTTTGTATTCGCTTCCTTCGGGACTGGAGACGGGAAACCTATGACGGTCGAGGAGAAGATAAGAGACGATCCTGATTTATCTGAGGTATGAAAAACTAATACATTAATTGCTCAATTTTAAATGCAGAATAAATTCAAACAAATCGATGTCGCGCCTTCAATATATTATTATTGTTATGAAATGATTCATTCGCCAAGTATTCGAATTGTAGATTCAATATTACTTACAACAATGAATCAACTTACTACAAAACAATAAATAGTATCTTTACTTACCTATATTTAAGATGTTTTCTTATTGGATTCAACTGTAAACATTATTCAAAAATATGCGCCAATATTAGTTGATAACGCTTTAATTCATTTAAAAATTTTAAAATCGGAAAAGCCAACGGATTTTTTATTTTTATCCTTTGATGACTCACAAAATAATCTCCGAGAAATGAATAAAACAATGTTTTATCAATACGAAATAGTATATTTTTTTAAATATATTTTTTTTTTATTTAAATCTTAAAGTAGGGCACACATATCATACATATTGTTATGTGTGTTCTAATAATAACATTGCAAATATATTTAATTTATAAATTGTTTATCACATATGTCTTGACCATTATTTTAAATTTTGATATGTTTTTTTCTTCATAAATATTTTTTTCCATTTCGTAATACTTTTTAATTGCTTTAAATAAAATTGAATTTTGTGACTTTGCCTTTTTTCCTAAATGGAAGTCTAATTTTGTTCTTTTCTCTAGTATTGTGATCGTGTTTGCATTTGCATTATTTGCATCTGTAAGTACATTTTAGTACAGGTAAAGGTTGTTACGAAAGAATGTAAAGGTGAAAGACTTGAGAATTTATTGAAAAATGCTGTTTAGCGTCAACAAATACCTTTTGATAATTTTCCTTAAATTGTTTTTAATCGAGTGATATTTTATCGAACGCGTAATTATTATATAATTACTTCGTCAGAATTTGTTAGTGACGCCCATCAGAATAATTAGGTGTGATTGTTCTCCTATTGAGGATGGTACAGTACAGTGACATTCGAGAATTTTATATCTTAGTAAATTTGAGTTAATTTAACTAGATGCGGGCGGCTGCGGCATTCGTGCCTGGTAATTGGATAATAGGATGTCCTGTATCTATCTGAATCTACCACTCGCCACATAACATTTTTTATCATAATTCTTCTACATCTCTATTCTTCCTTCATCGGTTGGTTTTCCTATCATTTCTTCCATCCATCGCGTGATTAGTTCGGAAGTTTTTCGACAGTCGGAATCGTTGTTTGTCGACCGGATTACACGATCTTTATTAGAACTGATGGTCAGACTGAAATAAAAACGGTTTTCCCTCTAGCGTTGATTCGTTCTACTATTCTTTCATTTGTTTCGCCCCTCTTTTTTATCTCTTAGGATATTCATTGTATTTTTAAATACAAAAACCATTATTAGTAACACCGACGGTAACTTAACAACAAACCACAAATAAAATTAACGAATCATATAAAACTCACTCCATCCTTATTTCCATGCTGTATTAATCGATTTTTGTAATGAAATATACTCGTATAAAGATTTCTCAAATATTTCTACAGAAACATTACAAAAAAGTGTGTAATATAAATACAGTAGAACTCTGTTTATCCAAACTACAGTCATTTAAATTGCCAAATATCCAAATCGTTATCAGGAAATAAAAAATAAAGGAGATTTTTTTATTTTAAATTTAATTGTGTAATTAACTATGCTGGACGTGTTTGCAAGTTTTTAACGTAATTCCGATTTTCTGTATTATTTCAAAAGCAATTAAATCTGGCACTCATGAATCCGGACAAAATGAATTTTGTTGTATTTTTAATTTAATTTAGAGACTATTTTTTGATTTGTTTATTTTATGTAAATCAAACGTTTGTCATTTCTATGTGCTATACGTTATTATAAAATTATATTTAGTTGAACTATATTATTGATCCCTACTTTGGACTAACTTCCTTTCTTGACTACTTAACACAGGACTTAAGCCCCGTGGAGTTGGGACTTGTGTCCTAATAAATGTAAAATAGTTAATTATTTGTGATATTGAAATAAATATATTGTTTATTTATTAAAACATTTTCTTCATGCGTTTGTTAGCGGTAGCGACGCACGACGGGTAATAATTAGGTACTACAGCTAGATAACTTCAAAATCAGTATTGCAAACCCGGAAAAATCCAAAATCTAAAAAAAGTGAGATGTTAATTGAAACTTATTCAGAATACAATTTTTTACAATAATTATAACATTATCAGTTAAAAATACGGCTTTATTTGTAAGAACTTGACTTTTTAATTGTCGGGTTTGTTGCAAACATGACAACCTCTACTTGAGTATTGTAAAGTTAGAATGTATAATTTAAATTTATTATTTCACTACTGTTTCTTGACATAACCATGCTTATGTCATCACTGCTTACTTGTAAAATATTTACAGATTATAATAAAAAAATGAAGTTTAAAAAAAATATGAAGTTAAGAATTTTTTTATTTATTTATAAATTTATTGCAAAAAAATAATAGACATACTTAATAATAACAGGGAATCTATATAAAACCAATTAATGTCAAATGAAAACGGAGTGTTCTCTATTTATGATAGTCTCTATCTCTTATGGCACAGCCTGTTCTAAGATGGAGATTTTCTATCTTTAGAGAATATGTAGTCCTATACTAATAAAACAATAACATAAAAAAGAAAAACTAAAACTACTTAATTATAAATGCCTAGCTAATCAAATGTAAGTAATTAAAAATCGTTATTATACAAATATAAAGTATATATTTATGTGCCAATAATACATGTTACTTAAACATAAATAATATAGTATAATTTATAATAAAACAAATATAAAGCAATGAAATATATAAAAATATAAAAAAATATGTGTACCAATTATATAAAGTACTAAGTTTTTTTATTTACATAATTGTATCAGTTTATTGCGATTTGCTAAAAATAAAGAAAGATGGATTTTGCCGAGTTTGCAAATAGAGTTACCCACTAATAACGTACTTAAACATTTTTTATTTACCTCCATGAATGGTACAAAAAAGACAAGTTATGCATTCAAATCATCATAATATGATTATGATGGATCGCAACTTTCCTATTTGTAGTATCTATCTATTCATAGAAGAAGATATAATACCGTATGTGTTTTTAGTGGGTAACATAAAAATGCTGATTTTAAAGTAAACTAGCTGTAGTAATTACCCCACGGTATTATTGGAGTACCATTTTCTACGACTTTTAATTTTGATTTAGAATCACGAATGTTTACAGACTATTTATTAAATGTTAGAAACTATCATTTCTTTTGTTTTAAATCTTATATGGATATGATGTAACACGAGTCTACATAGATTACAAGACTTGATATATCTTTCTCATTTATTAAAATGATGAAGTTCTATTTTATGTAATCTTCAAATGGACATTTTCACATCGGATTTGGAAAGTAAAATTTGTATAAATATGCTAGATTTCAATACAAAAAACATTTATCCTTACTATGCGAAGAATAATTATACGAATGAAAGTGACGCCAATACCGCAATAAATCTGTTTACGGTGTAAGAATGAGCACGAGAATACAACTTACAGCAAGGAATACAGAGACGCTGTTCTGTGGCCGGTGTTTGTGTGAATGAGACGAAAATAAAAGAAGAAATTCGTTCAAAAACGAAAATTTTAAACTTTTTTTTCTTCGTATATTTTACAAAGTTTGGGTACATAATTAACTTATTGTTATGTCGAATTTTTCGTTCATGTACAATTTCGGTTAGCACTACACTTACAATAGAGTCCTCTAATATATTTCTTACATAAAATTAGATAACTGATTTCTGAGGTAGTTATTACGGATGTCAGGAGTTATGACTAGAGGGGAAAAGGGAACATTGAAGCCATGTAAATGTTCCCTTTAGGGGTGTGGGATTAGGAAGATCTCTTACTTTTATTAAGACATTGGGCGGAGCGCATCGCAAACAAAGATGTCTCCACAAAACAAAAAATATCAAATTTTTTAAAGTAATTAAGATCTATGAAATACTGTCCAGTAAAAAAAAATTGTTGCTAATTATTGGTAAGTAGCATAAAAAATATTTTTTAATTTGTAATTTTGAATACCCGCTAAAATGGTCATTCCATTGGCCACGCCCCCAATACGTCACGATTCATTTTTATTTGTCCCTGGCCATTGAAATTTGTTAGGAACATTATCACGAATCTCGACGTCACAGCGACCAAGGCCAAACACGTCGCGTTTTTCTACGCGCGTATTCTAATTATTATATAAGGGGCGCGGGCGTGGCCAATGGAATCATCGTTTTTGCGAAAGTTCTAAATTACAAATTTAAAAGTATTTTTTATGCTTCTAATAATTATTTTAAGCAAAAAAAATATTTTGCTGGACAGTATTTCATTAACCTTTATTACTTTTAAAATTTAAAAAAAAAGTGATATTTCCCTATTGTAGGGGCCTTCATTATTTTTATCATAAAAACTAAATAGCTACTGTCGCATTTGTAGACGAAAAACTAATACTTTTAAAAAATGTAGTGAACATGGACACAATACGAGAATATCAGTACAATATCACATGCAAAATTCTAAAACGAGACAAGGACAGTCGAGACTAATAAACCAGAGACTGAAATTATATAATAAACTACCTGAGGTGCTATTCTGAACCACTCTCGCGGCACGAGAAAACAGTTTTTCTCGTGTATTTTGTATGTTGACACACGAGATAATACGGCCACGAGAGCGTTTGAAATACAAGTCCAGATAAAACTAAAGAAGAGACTCAGACAACCTTTACAAAAGGTGTTAAAAATATTATCATTAACAATAGAATATGAATTTAAAAAGGAAAAAAATATTTAAATAGGTGCGAAGGTTTTCACGGTCACTGTTATCAATATGTTTCTTTTTTGGGTGATACCGTGTGTGCTGGATTTGTTCCGACGTTTCGGCTGCCATAGCAGGAGCCATCTTCAGGGTAAACTGAGTGTTTTGTAGAAAAAAGTGTGTGTTTAATTAAACTCAACATGGTTCCCAGCACTACATACTAGAAAAATGAATAGAAATGTGCCTACTGCCGACTGCGGCACGGTACAAATAACTAGTCCTTAAACACACACTTTTTTCTACAAAACACTCAGTTAACCTTGAAGATGGCTCTTGCAATGGTAGCCGAAACGTCGGAACAAATCCAACACACACCGTATCACCCAAAAAAGAAACATACTGTAAAAAATATTTTGTTAAATGAATGTAATCCGTAAAGGAATATATTTTTTTATTTTTAAATCGTCTCCAGGATACTTTTTTTTTATTTCAATTTTATATTTTTATTGAATTTGTGAGTTGTGAGTCTGGGACCCATTCGCGAACAATCTATTCACAGTCGACTCTACACACATCGATCATTTGTATTTTTTGCACAGTTTGTTGGAATACGTATGATTTGACATTTTCAATTTTCTCCAAGAATAAATTTAATCATATTTGTTTGTACATAGTCGGAATTTCCGTCACAGCTGTTACGAAAAGAAGTCAAGGGGAGACATGCGACAACCCTTTTCACATTGTATATATGTACATATGTAAATCATAAACCGTTTTATTATTGATTTACGTTCCTATCAGTTACCAAACGCTCCCCTAGATAACCTTCTTCCGGTTTTATATTTATTCCCTTGTCTTCTGTATAAATCATGGAAATTTGGACTCCTGCGACCTCCCGCGGAGTGCGTCTGTTCAATATTTAAAACTAGCGCAGGCTGTGCCTCTTCTGTTAGCTTTGCTGATAAAATTGTACAAAAATATGTGTAACT
Source organism: Micrasema longulum (assembly GCF_059751315.1). Taxonomy (NCBI): domain Eukaryota; kingdom Metazoa; phylum Arthropoda; class Insecta; order Trichoptera; family Brachycentridae; genus Micrasema; species Micrasema longulum. The sequence continues at coordinate 414,875 of NW_028277790.1, forward strand.
TTTATTAATTTTTATTTTATTTATTGGGGATATCAACAGTAATACATGGAATACAAATATAACAAATAACATATACAGAGAATAAAACCAATGACAGATATCCACAGAAATACATTAAATACACGTACAATACATACTAGTGTGTTTGTGTGAGTGTAAGTGAGTGAGAGGGTGGGTGTGTGGGTGTTATATTGGAAAGAGGGTGTCAGGTATCGAAAATATAAATATATAAAAAATATTAAGAATTAGAGATAAATTTTAATAAAATAAAATAAAACTTTATTATTGAAACTAAGTATAAGACAAAAAAGTATGTTTTAAGACGCGCATTTTAAATGTTATTTTATATTTTATTTTATTTTTTTTGTTATTTTATAAAATATAAATTAAAATACAACATCATTTAATACTTCAAATTGAATTTTGATTAAGGTCTATTTTTTTATTTGTATTCTTCATCGTTTTGCTGCGCAAACGTTGGATGCTTTTGTCTTGAACACAATTATTTATATTTAAATTTATTTCAACAGAGAGGGAAAACATTTTTGAGAAGGGAATATGGAAGGCTAGGTATTTACAGGGCTTATGACCTGTCATTGGCTGGTTTAAGTGGCCACTTTACACACTGTGTAACATCCACCATTCTGTCCATGTTTGAACATCCACACTTCCTCAACTCTTCCATCTGTTGACTTTTGTGAAGTAAAAGAGCTGAAACCTTTATCACGTGGGTGAGATTCATCCGACTGAACCAAATCACCTACTAGGCAACGTCTGAAAACAATTTTCCAATTTTTATACTTCTTTTTTTACCAGGTAGTAATTCAACAATGTTTGAGTATGTCCAAATGCTTGCAGACTGGCTGGATTTCCTCCCTAGGGAGTTTTTCATCTTTAAATTTATTTCAACAGAGAGGGAAAACTTTTTTAAACACTTAAACTAGCCAATGACAGGTCATAAGCCCTGTAAATGCCAACCCTTCATATTCCCTTCTCAAAAATGTTTTACCTCTCTGTTGAAATAAATTTAAATGTGAAAAACTCCATAAGTCATTAAGTCATTAACAACGTAGGGAGGAAATCCAGCCAGTCTGCAAGCATTTGGACATACTCAAACATTGTACAATTATTTATGTATACATTGTACATACTATTTTTGTATTAAACTTAAATTATTTTTAAATTGTGTTTTTCATTGTATCTATGTTTTTTACCATATTCTTCTTTCACTTAACTTTCTAAAGGTTTTATGGATATTCTGCTTTTTTTATATCTAAAGTTTTTTTCGCCTTTACGTAAAAATATCTAATTTTTTCAAAGTACCTTTGTATTATATATTTGAAAACGCTTACACAAATATCTGGGTAACCTAAATATAATTGATTTAAATAGAAGTTAATTAAGGATAAAATCTATTTTATGTTCTTGTAACTAATACTTTTTTTGTTAATTTATTTTATTCTTTGTTTTGTTATAAAATCACAATCCAACAGGTCCTTTTAAAGTATTTGAAAGATTTTTTAAAATAAATTTTAACGTGTTTTTATTTTTATACCATAGATTTTGATTTCGAAAAAATTAAGAATTTCTATTTAAAGAAAAGAATTTAAAAAGTAAGATATTTTATTAACAATAAAAGTAATTGAGGTTTGTAATTCGAATTGATAAGTTATCGAGTGTTCTCAGGTCGACGCCGACGCCGACGTTAGCCCCGGTTTCCAATATCCGGTGGCGCCGCTACGCCGACGCCGTGCCACTCGATGTACCTATCGCTTTGACTCATTACGAGTCACACCTTAACTAACCACTTTACACGCACGTTCATTCTATTTAATTGGTTTTGAAAAAACAAAATTTTCTGTGGTTTTTAGCAGGCATCATTCATTTAAATTATGAATTAATTTAACAAACATATTTGTAAAAAATGGTTACTAAATTTAGGTAAAGAAAAATCGGAAAACTTACTTAAAACATTCTAAAATAATAAATGGTATACTTAAATATTGTATAACTCTATTATAAATTAACTAGTAGGTAGTCATGTTATTGTTTATTTTTGCATAAAAATGTCTGCCTTAAAACAGGTTGTACCTAGTTAGGCAGACTAGACGTAATCCAGAGAAATCTATTACCGAAGTATACATGTAGCAAATAAGAATTTTTTTTGTTAATAAACCACGATTATATTATAATTATTATTTTCATTTTGAATTCTGAAATATTGTAAAGTCTTTCTTATGGGAAAATTATTTTTTTAATTGATATAATTACTAAATGTAGTACTAATGGATGAACATCTATGCTGGCGAACTCATACTAATAAATTAAGCCTCAAAATATTTTTCAGTCTACACTCACTTTGAAGATTGCAAAAATTATTACCCATTAATACTAAATGCTCACCACTCGTACAAGCATTAATACTATCCATTCTAGATTACGCTGATGTTTCCATGACTGATTTAAGCTGTGAGCAACTCGATAAACTTGAACGACTTCAGAATGCATACACAAGGTACATTTTTGGTCTTAGGAAATATGACCACTTTCTGATTATCGTAGGCACCTGACATTGCTGAAAATTAGACAACGGGGAAACTATCACTCCCTCTTGCTTTTGTTTACTCTACTTCATAGTCCTAACGCTTCTATATACCTCCGTGAAAAATTTTGACACTTTTCAGTTCATGATTTACCTCTTCGTTCTAGTTCTCAAAGCGTCCTCTTAATACCCATCCACAACTCCTTTTTCTTCTCCAACTCATATAGTGTCCATGCGGCTCGACTGTGGAATCATCTCCCATCCACTATCGAAGATGTTACCACAGTATCTCTGTTTCAATCATGTCTGAAAAAACATCTCCTTTCTCTACCTTAATCTCTCCTCCTTTTCTCTATCTTTTTTATTCCTTTTCCCATTTCGTAATAATATTGATTTAAGGTAATTTATATACGAATACAGTTATTTCTATTTTTTTAAATCGTTAGCTTTTTTATTTCGATTCAATATGTTTTGCAACTTGAATAAAAAAATTAAACTTCTATTTTATTGGTTGGAAATTGCCATTTGGCAATAAGCCCGCCAATATACAAGAAACATCATGAACAAAAAGTTTTTTTTTTTTTTACTATTCCTGGTTTGAAAAAATATATATACATAACTAACCCATGCAACAAATTATATACGTTTTCACTTATAAAGTTGTGACATCAAACTGCAATCATGTAAAGTTGAAGAAAATCACATGCGTCGTTGTTCTACGATCATAAAATAAAATGCTAATTTTTCAGAATACGGTTTTGAAATTTAATATACTTTTAAAAAATACAATTTATAACATTTCTCGATTTAAATTTTAACAAAAAGGTTTCAAACTTTTTACCAATCTCTCTCTTGTACCATTTATAATATATTTACAAGTTTTAAACAATTATTTTTTTTACTTACGCACCCACACACACGCACCCTCTCCCTCATTCATTTACGCATACACACATTTACATAAACATGAATACAAACGTCACACACATACAATTACGTAAACTCTTTTCTTATATTTAAATTTATTTCAACAGAGAGGGAAAAAGTTCCCGAGAAGAAATTTGGAAGTCTAGGCATTTACAGGGCTTATGACCTGTCATTGGCTGGTTTATGTGGCCACTTTACACACTGTGTAACATTCACCATTCTGCCCATGTTTGAACATCCACATTTCCTCAACTCTTCCATCTGAGTAAGCCCTGTAAATGCCTAGACTTCCAAATTTCTTCTCGAGAACTTTTTCCCTCTCTGTTGAAATAAATTTAAATATGAACAACTCCCTAGGGAGGAAATCCAGCCAGTCTGCAAGCATTTGGACATAATCAAACATTGTTGAATTACTACCTGGTAAAAGAAGAAGTATAAAAATTGGAAAATCGTTTCCAGGCGTTGCCTAGTAGGTGATTTGGTTCAGCCGGATGAATCTCACCCACGTGATAAAGGTTTCAGCTCTTTCACTTCACAAAAGTCAACAGATGGAAGAGTTGAGGAAATGTGGATGTTCAAACATGGGCAGAATGGTGAATGTTACACAGTGTGTAAAGTGGCCACTTAAACCAGCCAATGACAGGTCATAAGCCCTGTAAATGCCTAGACTTCCAAATTTCTTCTCGAGAACTTTTTCCCTCTTTGTTGAAATAAATTTAAATATGAACAACTCCCTAGGGAGGAAATCCAGCCAGTCTGCAAGCATTTGGACATAATCAAACATTGTCTTTTCTTATATATTATTTGTCATTAGATTCACAGTGGATTTTTTTAATTGACTAAGGTATTGTCAATATTTTTCTACTTATTTTGTTTATGTAATAGCTGTAAAAATCCCAAATAAAATAAAATAAAATCATTACCAATTACTTTTATAAAGTTTTTTTTTTTTTTTAATTTTTCACAAGTCCTTATCTTAACTGCTCCATGTTCGCATTGCATAACTTTGTACTGAATATTTCTACCAGCTGCGCGTCTCATAAGGTGACTTGCTGGCGAATACTTTAATTGATCTTAATTGATCTTCTTAGTACAGAAGACTACTTTGTGCCCCTTTAAGAAAACTTAAGATTAATTGAAAACGGAAACTCTCGTAATTACGGATTAGGTTTTGTAAGAGCTTTGCTTAATTCACTATGCAGCATAATCTCCGTACCCTCGCTTCAACTATCTTTCTGACTTGAAACAGTTTTCTCAAAACCAAATAAAAATAATGATAAAGCGGTTTAGAAAAAATACCCTCGAGAACTGCAAAGTTTATTGCTAATCAATATTAAGCAAACATTAGTCCAGAGCTTAATTCCTCCACTCCTTGGCTACTCAGATGCTATGAATGGCTTGATAAGTTGAAACACTTGCAAAATGTCTGTATACGTTATAATAATAATAATTATAACTTATATAGCGCCATTTTTGTAATATAATACCTCAAGGGCGCTTTACAAAGTGATTATATAAAGATATAAATTTAATTTTAACTTTTAAATTCAAGAAAAATAATGTACTTTTTCATATTACTTTTCCACCACATGCTAAGAATTTATTCAAATGATTTAGAGAACAAGTGGGTTTTAAGTTTCTTCCGAAATATCACTTCACTCTCACAGTTTCGGATTTCTGTTGGGAGAGCATTCCATGCCGTAGGACCTGCGACCGCAAATGCACGTTTGCCGAATTTAGTGCGCTGTTTGCGTAGAGGTATAATAACTTTTCCTCTGGACGTAGATGTAGCTGATCTAAGCGTAAGACGTCTGTCAGCTAGTTCATTTGGAATGCAGAGTTCCCTTAGATATTCTGGAGCAGAGTTGTGCAGTGACTTATACATAAGCCAACAGAGTTTGTATTCCACCCTCTGTGGAAAACGTAGCCAGTGCAATTCCCGGAGTAGTGGAGTGATATGACTGAATTTAGAGATTCCCAAAATAAGTCTCGCTGCGGCATTTAGTACAGCCTGTAGGCGAGTCATTTTATTCATTGGTAGACCTGCGTAGATACCATTACAATAATCGACTCTAGACACTACAAACGCATTTATTAATTGACGAGCGGCATCAACTGGCAAATTTTTGCGTATGCATTTAATCTGTCTCAGCTGGTAAAAGCATGAACTTATCGTTCTGCTAATTTGAGCGTCAAGAGAAAGGTCAGAATTAAGGATGACTCCCAGTAGTTTAACGGTGGGTAAAGCGGTACTCCTTACATCGGGTAGTGCCGTATCCTGGATCAAATTCTGTCGTCTGGCTGAAGCAATCCATAGCTGTTCCGTTTTAAATGGATTATGTATTAGTCTATTTTCAGCCATCCAGTTTCCTATTTTCTCAATGCATCCAGTAATCAAATCAACAAGCACATTTCTCTCGCTCGGTTTACAATAAAAATAAATCTGCGTATAATCTGCATAGCAGTGAGACCACAATCCACATTCTTTGATAATATGTCTTTAATCTTCGCAAATTCGACCACATAATCGAATACCACATGCAAATACACTGGCTCAGTATCAGGCTTAGAGATAACATTCACATTCTATCGCTTTATAATTGCTAAAAATAGTAAAGGTGATTGTCGAAATAAATGAGAATAGGACACAAAATGCTGAACACTATCAAAGTGGAGCGGAAGGTCTGTCAATATCTGTCAAGAGCCCGGCTTCTCCTTAATGAGTTTTCTGTAGTTTCCTCGTCAGAAAGAAAATGCGGAGAAGTTCCTTAATAAGGCCACAGCTGACTATCCCATCAGATCCTCACACAATGGTTAGAGCAGTTAGACAGAACATGCATATTACAGAATATATAAACCTAGTACATAATAAACAAGGGAAAAAATAAGCAACTACCATTAAAAAAAACCACTTCTTCACAGTATTTGGAATAATTCCACATCGCCTGCTTATCTGAGACAGCTCTTCCAAACTATATAACAGCATGGGATATCAGTGGCGAACGGTGACTTTTTTTATAGGTAAGCTTTATTTTTTTTCATAATTTGTACCTGTAAGTACATACATACATAAAAGTTATCTCGCAAATGAGTGGAGGCGTATAAAAAAAAGTAAATACAGGTACACGGATTCTTTTTCTATGTTTTTTTGTAAAAACAACTTCATCTCTCCAGCTCCAGTTCCACCTGCTGGCAACAGAAGACGCAATACCTACTTATTTTTAATCAAAATAATTTTAACCAATTACCCAACAAACAAACAACAATTAATAACTTTGCGTAATATGTAGGTATATTCTCCATTATTTTTAGACAGTACATGTATGCAAAAGTTTGAAAAAATAAGGATAATAAAATAAGTTTATTCATAATTCCTTTTTGTTTGGCACTCATTAAAAACACCGTATATTTGTTTGTAATCTACATTTTATACTGCAAATATTTAGGTACTAATATAAAAGAAAGTAAACATTTTATTGAATTTAAATTAATTTAAGATTAGATTTAAATTAATTTATTTATGCCAAAATACATCATTTTAACTTTACATATTACATTACATAACATAACATAACAATAACATTCATTAGAAATATTCGCAATAATATTGCAACAAAAATTCTTCGTTTCCTTCTAAACTGAGAATGAATAATGCAAGAAATTGACGACACCGGGCGAGGCGCCACTAGCTAAAACGCGCGGACTAAAAAACTGGCGTCATATGTCAACAGAACACTATCAAACGAAAATGGTCTTTAGGAAATAACGCTCGAAATACTACTCTCCAAATAGAGAAGCTTGAAATAATATTTGTAATCTGCAAGTGAATTTAGCAAGGAAAATATACGCACTGGGTTTTTGAATGTTAAAATACAGTATACATTTTGTATTGAAAAATAAGCTGCAATAATCGGAACCGGGCAATGCGCTGGGTGCGCATTCGGCAGCTTATATTTATTTTTCGAGGAAGATATAAACAGTGACGTTAATTTATAACAAATAAAGATTATTTTATTTATTCTCCTATAATTAAAACTACTATAAAACATTATTATTGGTAGTGAAATATAATGGTAAGCTGCGAATAATCGAATTTATGGACGGTTCGCCCCTGTGGGATATCCTTTTCAATACCCATCCATCGCTCTAATTGTTTTGCCTCCTCTTTCACTCGGAATAATCTATCAGCTAGCCGCTCTTTATTCACATTTAAATCACGGCTGAAATGTAACTAAATAAATATTTGAGTTTTTCCTTTCTCCTCCCTTTCTCTTCATAGTTCAGTGGAGATATTTGGTTTATTTTTGTTTCTAAAAAATAATAAAAATATAAATGTTTTATAATTAACACATTCTAATACATACACAATATTATTGTTATCAAAAACATTTTCCACTTTGTGGTATTTTTATTTTATTTTATTTATTTTTATTTTCTTTTATTCAGGAAACATACAGTACAGTTACAAAGTTTAATATTTTACACAATTGGACTTAATTCTAATGGACCAGTGATGTTTCCATATTAAAAAGCAATTAAATGTAAGGTTAATTATGAAAGTATAAAAAAGAGAAGGAAAAAGAAAACATAACACTCGAACATCACAAAATTATGTCATATTCCACTAAAATCAAATGTTTTTTTGTACATTTCGTTGCTAAGCACAATAGTTTTGTGGTATGACATTTTACACTTTTTGTTTATAAATTTTTATAAACCACTTATTTTTTTTAATTACACTTCGACCGGTTTCGAGGTTACTACCTCATCGTCAGGAATTTAACTAACTTATAATTACACGCGTTGCTATTTATATAATAAAATATTGTATGAAAGAGACAGAAAATTGAAAGAAAGAGAGAGAAAGAAGATAAAATAAATCATAACGGGAATAGTTTTAAAAGAGGACTCGGAGCTAAATTTAATTGATTATTTATTATTTGAAGTTTTATTATTTAATCAAAAAAATGTTCATTTATTACTTATTTGGTTTGGGTAAGTAGGAAGAAACTGCCATAAGGCAATATGCCCGCCCATATGTATACAAACTGTACATGCATATAAAGTGTTTAAATAAATAAAATAAAAAATGAATCGGTGCGTACATTTTCAAGGGCAGGAAACTAATATTAAAATTATCCAGGGTCTACGGTACTCTATAGTTAAGAGAATTGTTCCGGCAGAAATTTACACACCAAGAAGTTATAAAGTTCTGCTGTATAAAACACTTAAAACTCTGCCAGGTCTAGGATTACTGTGGCTTTGTATCATTTTAAAACAATTTAATAATAATAATTTCAAAATTCCCCTCAAATATAACGATAATACACGCTTCAGGTGTAATGATGGTTTGGTGGTACCAAAATATGTAATAAGTATGGTAATAGAATGCTTCATTATTTAGTACCTAGCATTTTGAATTTATTGCCCAAAAAACTTAAATTTAACACACAATACAAGAGCAAAATAAGAGAATTCCTACTCGATCAAAACTTTATAAATGAATATTTATTAACTAGTTTATGTGTAAAAAAAAATATTTGTAATTTTTTATGTATTTTCTTTCTTGTATTGTGAAAACAAAAAAAACAAAAAATTATGTTTGTATAATTGATCTTTCCGGCTCTTAATTATATCTGTAAATTCATTCCTTTAATAAACAAAGGTAATATTATATACGTTAGTATTAATATAAATCTCTACCAGCAAGCCACAGAAAGTGGCATGGTGGGATTTTACTTACTGTAAAAATAAATTAAAAGTGTTAAAATGTATACCTACCAATGTAAATAAAAAAATAAAAAAACTGTTATCAATGTATCGTCGTCTTTGGGTAATTTTTTACTAGAATAATTTACTATCCTTATTTTTACACTCATATTTTTTAATCATACTTTCATCACCTTCAAATTACAATAAACTTCCACCAAGAATATTTATCAACAAACTTCAATGTTTTTTTTTATAACAATGTGTTTGTTATATTTGACTTTGGCTCTGAATCGGTTTTGTCAGAAAATTAACGTGCCGAGACTGTCGCATACTTAAGGTTTCCTGATATGTGTATAAACTACTATACAACATTTCATAGATACACCTTGATTATAATTTCACAAATAGATATGTTAATTTCGGGAACAAACAACTGCTGTGAAATTATTCCACTATTATTATTTGTTTATTTATTTATTTATTTATTTATTTATTTACGGACAAAGTCCATTATAAACATTACAATTAAAAGAAATTTTTACAAAGGAATAAAAAAATATAAGGAACAGAAATAAGCAGCAAAGACAGATGATAGATTTTTTAGATTAAGTAAAAAGCATAGGCTAACTATACAGATTCTTTAGCTGATTTGTAAAGAAAGACATCCTTACACCATAATAATCAAGATCATGATGATCGTTCACCCGCCTGATCATTCTGGGCAAAGGCGACTGTGCACCATAATTGGTCCTGTAGTGACCGAGGAAAAGCATTTCATTATTTCTTAGTCTACGGGTGGGAACGTTAAAAAGAATCTTTTGCAAAATTTCAGGGGCATCAATGAGACAGTTCATAATTTTATACATGCAGATTATATCTGCAATGCATCTGCGTTTTTCAAGACTTGATATGCTTAAAAACCTCTCCATATCAGAATATGAATAGTCTCCTCTTTCCAATCCCATCTTCCATGCAATTTTTCTTATAAAACGATGTTGAACTGATTCAAGGCGCTTGATATGAACAGCATAATGAGGGGACCAGATTACAGATGCATATTCAAGAATAGGGCGAACTAAAGAGCAATAAAGTGTTTTAAGTGTAAGCATACTTTGGAAATCAGACGTAGTTCTATTAATAAAGCCTAAAATTTTTAAGGATCTGTTTACTATATTATCAAAGTGTTCCAGAAAAGTTAGTTTATTATCTAGGATCACTCCAAGATCTCTTATAGAGGTGACAATCGAAAGAACTTGGCCATTAAGTTTATAATCAAAAATAAAAGGATGTTTACATTTATGGTATGAAATAATTTTGCATTTATCGATGTTAAGTTCCATGTTATTAGTTTTGCACCAAGTATGAAATGCATTTATGTCTTCTTGGAGTCTGACACAGTCATCAATATTTTTAATTAGCTTAAGTATCTTGTTATCGTCAGCAAAAAGCCAGAATTTTGTAAAAGAAAAAACATTAGCAGCATCATTAACAAACAGATTAAATAGAAGAGGGGCCAAGTGGGCACCCTGTGGTACACCAGAAGTTACTAGGAAGCTATTTGATATGAAGTTATTGATTTTTACACTTTGTTTTCTATGTGAGAGGTAGGATTTTAAAAACGATAAAAAGGGATCTCTAATGCCTACAGCACGAAGTTTAGCACATAAAATGTTGTGATCAACTTTGTCAAAGGCCTTGGAGAAGTCTGTATACAGTACATCAGCTTGAAGATTATTCTCGAACGCTGTAAAAATAGTATCAGTAAAAGAAAGCAAATTGGTCGTCGTTGATTTGGCTGTCCTAAATCCATGCTGCTCCTCAATCAGCACATTTTTAAATATAGGTGTTATTTTTTTTGTAATAATTGATTCGAATAGTTTAGGAAAGGAAAGGCGCCATGGGGTGGTTCAAAAACAGATTTCATCGTAAGTGATGAATTATGTATGACGAGCTTTGTTAGCATCCGAGAGTACTTATCCGAAACTATTAGCGGATACGCTCAGAGTTATTTAAAAAATTAAAACACATTCTTACCCCTATTGCAGTAACTGACAAAATGATTTGCTAAAATCATACGTTTTGAAAATCTAGCTAATGTATTTTTCTGGGTGGTAATAAAACAATAGCAAAAAACAAAGGCAAATACAAAAGACAAGACTTATAATAAAATATAAAAAGTACATCATAATGTTCCCTTAATTACACCAGTAAGTTTGAATTGTGTTAAATAAACTCTACCAGCTAACTAAAGCCAAGAAATCGGGTATACTTAGACGAGATGATTCGAGATTTCGAGTTGAAATAGAAAAATCTGAAGAGTCTGAAATCTAAGATAAGCATTATATACAAAATCAAGAAAGGAGTTCTGCGTTGATTTGGACATGTACACAAAACGAATGTAGATGGATGCAGAAAACAAGGAAGATAGATAAAGTCATGGCATGACTAAGTCTAACAAATCTTTGAAGACGGACTTTCAAAAGTTGAAATAATCGGCGCGCGTGCATGATAGAAGGTGTATGAATGTATAGGAAACGAAGTCTGTAATTAAAGACAGAGTGTTATGGCGTTTTATACTATCTGTCTACGCCGTGATAGTTTGTTTTTGGTTTGTGTTTTTTTTTATCTTTGTAGGAATGTCAGCGTCATTAATGTCTTCCAGTCTTATGTCAATCAGTACGTATACCCTTTGATAATAAAGTAATTAGTATTTTTAAAAGCTTCAATAACTTATTTCTTGATAGCCTATAATTATCCTTTAAAAAATAATATATGGCTCCGAAGTCAATTTAAAGTTGGCGCCAAACTTTTGTTAAATTATATGACGTCACGGCAGGGTCGGAGAAATGATAAACGACCATTCAAAAAATGATGTACCGATATTAGCTTTTCCCTCCTGAGTACCTATCTACCCTTTATTTCGGTGGTTTGGGGGTAAAAGTACGTATTTAACCCCTTTTCCTTATGTTTTTAAAACGATTAATTATACTAAATAGACGAATTACACGTAGATATAAATTCATTGTAAGCATTCAACAATTTAAAGTCACTGCAATATAGAATATTTTATTGTATTATCGAGAATTCTATAAAAAATACATTTTTATGCGGTGTCAGACGATTTCGATGAATGGTATTCGAACCTTATTTTTCTGTAACTCTCTCGCTGATGCTAATGTGCGAAAAAGACAATTGAACGTCGGACTGATTTTGCCAAACTGAATTCGACGTTTCGTTGTCCCGTTTTCCGCACTTCGAAAATGAACCGATTTTATTGTTTTTTACTGTGTGTGTGCCCTTTAGCGTGTTCCAAAAATAATCATCATCATTTATTTTCCACACTTAATGGTGCATATGGCACTGCATTGGTAAACCAATCGCAGTGCATCTTGTTAATTTTTGTTACATGAAGGTAAGATGATCTTACGCTTCGGGTGCCATTCCAGCGACTATGAAATATTCAAGTGTAAAAAAACATTTTAAAAATAAATATTTCATGTCAACCATGTCGGAAATCGAACCCGAGACATCTTGCACGGTAGGCGAATGCGCTGACCACTACACTGCGATGCCGACTTCTGTTTAAAAATTATTGGTATACCGTTCGTCCGAAGACAACAGACACTTGTGATGATTTTTGGATGGTTTGAGTTCCCGTAATAAATAATTTACCAAAAATATAAATCGATAGAGACACGCCAATGGTTAATATAAAAAAATCATTTTTTTTAAATGTATAATGAATCGGGGACTGAAATTATACAATAAACTACAGTCGAAACTTAACAAAAGACTCACACAAACTTTTCAAAACGAGTAAAAAATAATATTATTAACAACTGAGTACGAAAAAAAAACAAAATTTTATAAAAGCACAATTATTAATTTTCATGTACCGACTTATAAATGGGACTTTTCTATACTAAAATCAATATATTTATTAATATTTATGACACATCAGCAAACAATGTACATGATAAAGAAATTAAATATAAAAATTAAGATCATGTACCAAAAATTTCAATTAAATTCTTTAATCATTTAATTTAGTTATTAATTTTGATAGTAAAAATTTAATAAAATTAAATACATAGAATAATAATTGTAATATATATGGTACAATACATTATTTAATATTTTAGTAAACAGATTAATAAATAATATTCATGGTAAGTTAAAAAACTGCTACGGTGCCATAATCCAGGGAGAAAATACAGGAAAACATTATTATTATTTATTTATTTAAAATAATTATAGCACAATTATTAATTTTCATGTACCGACTTGATAATGGGACCCTTTTATACTATCAATATAATATTTTAAAATATTTATGAACATCAATATCTCTTCTCTTCAATCCGTGCCTCATGTCTGAGGATGGTGATTACGCCTGACTCCAGGCATGGCTCGTCTGTGGACAGTCTCCCTCCATCTGGAACGGTCTTGTGCTCTTCTATAGGCATTCGTCAGTGATGATTCTAATACTTCAGTGACTGTGCCCCTCCATCTTGTCGGCTGACGTCCACGCGACCTTGTCCCTTCGACACTTCCCGGGAGAATAGTTTTCTCCAAACTATCAGAGTCTCCCCTGGAAATATGCCCAAAGAACTGCAGGATTCTTTTCTCGCACATGGATATCAGTCTTTCTCCTATGCCCAGTTCCTGGAGAATAGATGCATTCGTACGTCTGGCCGTCCACGGAATCCGCAGCACTCGCCGCCAACACCACATCTCGAAAGCGTCGATTTTTTAACAACATCAATATACAAAACACATCATAAAAAAAATTGCATATCAAAGTTAAGATCTTGTATAAAAAAATTGAATTAAATTATTTTATTTTTTTATATAACTTTTTGTACATAATGTTATTTGTACATTGGCGGGCTTATTGCCAAATGGCAATTTCTTCCAACCAACCAATGAAATAAAAGTTTTATTTTTATAATTCAAGTTACAGAACATATTCAATAGAAAAAAAAAGATTAAAAAGTGAAAAATGTATAAAAATAGAAATAAACGTATTTGTTTATAAATTACCTTAAATCAATGGGAAAAAGAAAAAAAGCGGAAAGAGGAAAAAGGAAAGGAGGAGAGATTAAGGAAGAGAAAGGAGATGTTTCTTCAGACGTGATTTAAACAGAGATAATGTAGTAACATCTTTGATGGTGGATGGGAGATGATTCCACAGTCGAGCCGCATGGACACTATATGAGTTAGAGAAGAAAGAGGAATTGTGTATGGGTATTAAGAGAGTGCCTTGAGAATGAGAACGAAGAGGTAAACCATGAACTGATAAGCGTTGAAATTTTTCACACAGGTATATAGGAGCGTTAGGACTATGAAGTACATTGAACAGAAGTGAGAGGGAGTGATAGTCTCTCCGCTGTCTAATTTTGAGCCATTTCAGTTGCCTACGATAATCAGAAATGTGGTCATATTTCCTAAGACCAAAAATGTACCTTATGCATGTATTCTGAAGTCGTTCAAGTTTATCGAGTTGCTCACAGCTTAAATCAGTCATGGAAACATCAGCGTAATCTAGAATGGGTAGTAGTAATGCTTGTACAAGAGTGCATTTAGTACTAATGGGTAAGAATTTTTGCAACCTTCTAAGTGAGTAGACTGAAAAATATTTATTGTATAAATATTAATTGAGTAATTAATTTTGATATTAATTAATTGAGTAATAATAATATATTGATATGGTATAACACATTACTTGATATTTAAGAAAAAAGATAAATAAATAATATTCATTGTATGTAAAAATATTACGACGGTATCCAGGGAGAAAATACGGGAAAACATTTGTTTGAAGAAAAGCGAGATCGTGTTTCCTTTCAAATTTCCTGTTTTTCTGCCAATTGGTCCGTTGACGGTAAGCAAACCGGAAATCTTTTACAATTCTCGTCATTTTTTGTATCCAATTTCCCGTAGGGCTGAAGTTCCTCATTATGTACCTACAGTTTTTTATGGTAAAATATGTGGACTTGGCTGCGGATACATAAGGAGAACCTTAACCCCAGTGACCATTTCTTCACTGCGGGCTCCAGCTGTCCTGGGAATCCGTCGATGACGATCTTTCAGCCATATTCGGCGGAACTTAGGGACGCGGGATTGACGTGGGAGGAGCCGAGAGTGCTGGCTAGCGATAGGGTCTCCAGGAGGCGTCTGGTGATGTCCACTAGCCCACATGCTCACTTAGAAGCGTACGTGAAAAAGTATAAGCCACTTTTATTTTTACTTTGATTGTTGCTGCATACATGTTTATTGAGGTAGCATATAATTTTTATTATATTTTAATCAATTTTTAAATGAGTATACCTAAAAAAAACGTGTTTTTTTAATTTACAAGTATTATTAAAATATCTTTGTCATAAAAACCGTTTTTTATATGTTATAAAAAAATGTAAAGAAATTCGTATGAAAAATTTAGTCATTAAAAAACATTCATATGATACAACACAGATTAAAACATTTCAGAGAAGTTTATATAAAAATTTAGGCATCTACAGGGCTTATGACTTGTCATTGACTGGTTGGTTTAAGTGACCACTTTACACATTGTGTAACATTCACCGTTTTGCCCATATTTTAACATCTATATTCCTTCAATTCTTTTATCTGTTGATGTTTGTGAAATTAAATAGCTGAAACCTTTATTTATGCGGATGAGATTCATCGAATTGAATTATTTCACATATATACTAGGCAACGCCTGAAAAAAATATTTTTTCAATTTCTATACTTCTTCATGGACCAGGTGGATTTATCAACAATATTTTGAGTTTGTGCAAATTTTTGTAGACAAGTACAAGACTGGATTCAACTTCCTGGGAAGCTGTAAATATATAAATGTTCTTCACAGCTTCCTAGGGAGTTGAATCCAGTCTTTGTCTACAAAAAATTGTACAAACTTAAAATATTGTTTGATTTAAAAAGTCAATCAAACAAACATACAAACCATAACGCCGTTTCCCCGTAGGGGTAGGTAGAAAGGATAGAACCTCATATCACTCTGTCTTTGCATACAGGCCTCACCACATCTTCTCATTTTGAAAAATCAATTTTAAAAAATCAACAAAGCCCATATTGATTTCTCTACACCTACACAATTAAAAATACTTTTTTATAATGTTTTATTGTTGTATTTGTCCAAATACTCGTATTCAATAATAAAAAAAAACAACATATTTCTGTACTCCTTACTAATAATTAAAAACCCATAGCACGGATGTCTTAATAAAAACACATTATTGAATAATTTATGTGTATAGTTGTAAAACGAATGAAATAAAATAAAAAAGGGCAGTTGTTTGTGTAACTGTACAATTAAAATGGAAATGGTATCGTCATTAATATTATCGTTTAATCTTGAGAACGTGTTATTTATTGCTATTAATTTTAAAGCTACACTTTTCAATAAGGGTGGTGTACTTATTCACACATGCATTAAAATTCTGGTAGTGCATTATTTTTGTATGTGAGAAATGTTATTTTTAAAGCGGGTTTACACAAGCCCCATTCGTCACAGTAGCATTTAATGTTACCATTGTATAGAGATTACTATCGCCAATCGACGTTAAGATGCCCTCCCCTCTATAAACGCACTGTTCCCCGGTAAAATGCAGTTACATACACAATGGGGTCTGCCGATATTAGGGTTGCCAACTACAGTAAAGCTGAAATTATTATCGGGAAGATCCAGTTGGAGTTTTAAGCTATTTTAGAGTTTCGGAGAAAAGCTATTCTACTTTTTATTTATTATCGATAACTTATATAGCGCCATTTTCGTAATAAAATACCTCAAGGGCGCTTTACATGGTGATTCTATTGTTAAGTTAATTTAATTGAAGCTTTTAAATTTGTAATTTAATTAAAATAATTTATTTTGTTGTCACGTGCTACGGATTTATTCAAATGATTTAGAGAACAAGTGGGTTTTAAGTTTTTTCCGAAACATCACTTCACTTTCACAGCCTCGCACCTCTGCTGGGAGAGCATTCCATGCCATAGGGCCTGCGACCGCAAATGCGCGCTCACCAAATTTGGTGCGCTGTTTGCGTAGAGGTATAATAACTTTTCCTCTCGCCGTAGACGTAGCTGATCTAAGCGTGAGACGCCTGTCAGCTAGTTCATCTGGAATGCATAGTTCCCTTAGATATTCCGGAGCCGAGTTGTTTAGTGACTTATACATAAGCCAACAGAGTTTGTATTCGACCCTCTGTGGAAAACGTAGCCAGTGTAGTTCCCGAAGTAGTGGAGTGATATGACTGAACTTAGAGATTCCGAAAATTTTATTACTTATTATTATTTTTATTTACGAATACATATAATAGGAAAATATCACGTTTTCAAAATTACATTATAAAAGTAATGAAGGTCTATGAAATACTGTCCGGTAATTTTTTTTTTTTTTTAATTTGTAATTTCGAATTCTCGCAAAAACGGTTATTTCAATGGCTACGCCCCTAATACGCCACGATTCATGATTATTAATTTGTTATTTGCCATCGAAATTTGTGTAGAACAATATTACGAATCTTGACGTCACAACAACCAAGCCCAAACGCGTCGCATTTTTCTACGAACGTATTTTTATTGAATTTATTTTTTAAATTTATGTACGAAAACATTTCTCCGCAATATCCATATTGATTTTCAAAATACAATTAATTATTCTTAATCCTTTTCCCTATTGCTATGATGAACTTCAACTCTACGGGAAATTGGATATAAACAATGTATTCTTACGCGCGGTAAAAATTAGAAACGAAGTTTCTTAAATTATATGAAAATAATGATAAAAATGATTTTAATAAAAACAAATTACTTTGCTTGACGTTACTAGTTCTTCCGAATCAACCAACGATAAGAAAGTTGTGGTAGATTTCCGGTTTACGGTAAGTAAAAATAGAACTTGAGACGTCACACGCGTGATTCAAAAAGTAATTTGAAAAAATCAAAACGTTGAAAAATCATAGCGCAGATAATAATATTTCAAGTCTACAAAAACGTAGAACTAATATTGACTCTATATATATGTTCGGGATATTAAAAGGTATAATCGATGTGCCATCATTACTGGGACTGACAAAATTCTCTATTCCGACTCGTACGTTGAGAAACAATGAAGTACTGTTCATCGACCAGCATAGAACAAACTATGCCTTTAATTCTCCAATCCGTCTTTGTCGTATTGTAAACTCAAGAGTTTTTACAAAGATCTGGACTTTTCTGGTCACTAAATAAATAGTCCAGATCGTGTCTTGATGTCCCTTATGTTTGTCAATACTTCTTTTATTCTTTTTTAAATGTTTGTTCTTATATTGTAATATTTAAAACTATAAATTGTATAAATGAACAATGTCCGTAAATAAATCAATTAAAAAAATAATAACTTACTCAAATAGTTTAACTTTGGAGCCATTTTCTTTTAGCAAGTCGTGGTAAGCGGAATTCGAACCTCGGACTTCATGGGCACACACTTGATTTTTGTCCAACTTAAGATACAAAAATATTTGGTAATTGCATTTATCTTGATCTTGACCTTAATTGAACAATTAAAAAAAATACTCGTAACACCTCCCTAAGCATATAACAGATATTAATGAATGTCCACTCCACAGCATTTGAATTACAATATTTATGTGAGAGAAAAAAAAAAGCAGATTAGAAATCTAAGTATTGAAGAAGAAACTTAAAAACATGAACAAAATATGAGCCAAAGTTATATATAGTAATATCACGAAATATCAATCTTATTATCAGCGATATGTTTTAATTTATTTTTAATTAAAAATGCATTATAATTAATGAACTTTCAGTTTATTTATTTTATTGGGTAAACAAACAGTATGTACATAAATAATGACAATTTATTTGTAAATTAGTTTAGGACACTCATGCGCACACCAAAAAAATTCGTTACACTCAATGGAATAATTAAAATTATGTTAAATATAACAAATGTAAAAGAAAAAAAAAATTTAAAATACGGATATATGTAATAATAAAATTAAATATCTGCTTCTTTCAAAATTTCTATGATTATTGTTATATTGGTCGTATATTTTAGGTATTTTATGTATTGTAGATTGTATCAAATATTTTTTTTTAATTATTTTTTTTTATATGGGAGTTGCTTTATTATATACCTTGCTTATAATATACAAGGTTTATATTTTAAAAAGTGGATTTTTCTGCAATTATATATCTTAAAATTGATTTAAACTATTGGGATCAGGAGGAATATATTAATGTGGGCTAATCAGGAACTTCTCAGCATTTGCTCACGTGGAGAGGAAACCACTTAAAACTCTTCAGGAGAAGCCGGCCTGTTGGCAGTAGTCAACAGGCCTTCCGTTCCACTAGAGGAGTGTTCGGCATTTTGTTCCCTACTTTGGTTTATTTTACCAATTTCCTGCGCGATATTTATCATGTATGATACTACCTCTCGTGTGAGTTCTTTATTACCTATCACCGATGGGATGTCGCATAGATCATCAAATATTTTGTTGACGTGTTTTCTGAGTAAAACAGATGATTTTGTCTTGTCGGTCTATATGACACACGGAATGGAAGTCTTTCATGTAGGTTAGGTGAATCAATTTTATTATTTATTAATTTGTATAAAAATAACTCGTCTAACATTATTCTTAGATTTTTAAGAGAGTTTATTCAATGGTACTGCATACTTTCAGCATGGTTAGAAAAGTTAATGTTTAACCGGTAGTCGACCTGCTTAATTTTTTTTTGTTGGATCCTTTCTAGGCTATTAATACTTAAATTACAGTAAGGTGAGCAAATAGGAGAACAGTATTCTAGCTGGGGATGAACAAATGCTTTGTAAAGTTTTTTAACATCTCTTCATGTTAAAATGGTTTCGGTACCCGCATAATAAGACCGACCATTTTATGTGTTTTTTTAGGACTGATTAGTTTCGTATCAATAATAACACATAAGTCGCGAATTCGACTATATGTCATAAAGATCGGGGTGTTATTGAAAAAGTAAGGAAAGCTGATTTTAATATGCTAATGCATTATTCTGTGTCCAGACGCATAAATAATACAGTTATGTGTGTGAATAGAAACAAGATCCTGGATGAGTGTTCTTAATCGATGTCCGAACTCAGGTACAAATCCTGAAAAACAGTTATTTGAAAATATTTTTATTTGTGTCACACAAGTCCTAAATTTGCCACTGCAATAGTTTCAAGTTGCAACCCTGGCAGGGGCACGAAGGTACCAAACCGTTGACATTAACATTGTGTCTAACATGGTTTATGGCGAAATTCAAGTTGGTATTGTTATATGAGTAAAATCGAACGCCGGTTGTTGAACAACATAACTGGTGATTTCACGCTTCAAGAATTCAGTTTAGTCGATTTTTTTAAAGGGCGTTGCGTTGTTTGAATTTATTATTATTTTTAAGAGGGAGTAAGGACATTATTTCATATTGCTTCAGAACAATAGTGTCAACTATCTCCAGAGTTATCGTGAAAAAATAGTATGTACGAAAATTTTTGAGTCTAGCAGAAGTTTCCTTGGTTATTTTATATTTTAGTAATGAAGGAGATCTAAAGAGACTCCAAATAATACAAAACAAAGCGATGAGGATAATATTAAGATGTGGGAGACGAACAAATGTTAAGAAAATGATTCAACTTCTAGATATCATGACAATTGATCAAAGAATCAAATTCAATGTTGCCAATGAAATAAACAAAATTATTAAAGGAATAGTTCCGAGATATTTTCAAAATAAACTAAAAAATAAGGAGTTCTTTCATAGAAACTATGCAACAAGAGGATCTAAAAATATAAGACTCGAAAAAAAATCAAAAGCAATGTCCCAGAACTGCCGCATGTACAAGGGAATACAACTATTTGAAGAAATGCCAGAACGCATAAAAAATGAAATTAATGTAAATATATTTAAAATTAAATGTAAAAAGTAAATATGTGAAAAATATTAGGTAGTATATAGTGTAAATAAAGAATATAATTAATGAAAATGTACATATGAAACAGTTAATATTATAAATTAGGATATTAAGGGTATAATAGTGATTAATAATGTTAGAATAAGTATAGATGTAAATATTGTGTTGTAAATATATATTAGACTATGTTACATAGAACTAAATAAATAAATAAATAAAAAAGTAACCTCATTATTATTAAAAGTATAGAAACCTCCACAGAAATAAAAAAAACATATTGTTGATTAGACTTTTTATGCATTCATATTCGTGCCTATGGCCAAATGAAAATTTCTTCCAACCAACCGACTGAATAAAGGGTATTATTACTTTTAATATTTTAGTTTCAAAAAGGGAATGTGAGAACAAATGTAATAACAAATGCGCCTATGTAACGCCTGCTTAACACCTATTCTCCTCTACGGATGCGAATCTTGGCACCTCACTAGAGCCCGAAACAATACAATTCTCAGTTTTGAAAATAGGTGTATCAGAAGAGTCTCGGGTGTGTGGTGGTTTGACTTTCTGAGGAGTGAAGAAATAAAAGCACGGACGCAGAAAACTCCGACAACTGTCGCTAAGCGGACGCGATGCGGTTGGCTAGGCCATATACTGCGGATGCCTCCTGAGAGCCTTAACCACACTCTACAAGGTATCAGGGCTCAGATTACACTGGGAATTTATCATTTATCTTCAATTTTATCTACAAAGTAAAATTTAAACTTGCTATTAAAGAAATAGTTTAGGATTCTGACTGCTGTTTATGTATTTATGTTAATTTGTAAAAAGAGGAAAAGAAAGGTATAACGTCAAATATATTTATAAACGTTTTACTAGATATTTGTTGTTTTTTTTATAGTTTTAAATTTTTTTTTTTTTTTTTTAATAATTTTTAATATTTAATTTTTTAATGGATTTATTATTTTGTTTCTTTTTATACTTTATTTTTAAAACAGTTTAGGACCCCTGCGCTCTTATCAGGACAGTTAGTATTATACCTTGGGCATTTATTGCAACATTCCAACAATCCCATCAAATTAATGATTTATGATTTGTGTTATTTCAAATATACTGCGTTATTTTTTTTTTTACCTAAGTATGTCAAGTATTAAAATCCCAAAGTTGTAAAATAAAATAATGTATAAAACAACTGTGTAATTCGAGTATGTATAGATATATATCTTGTACAATATTAACATATTACAAAAGAGATGAAGAACATTTAAGAGAAGGTAATATAGAAGTCCAGGCATCTACAGGGCTTATGACCTGTCAATGGCTGGTTTAAGTGGCCACTTTACACACTGTGTAACATTCACCATTCTGCCTATATTTGAACATCTATATTCCTTCAATTCTTTCATCTGTTGATGTTTGTGAAGTTTGTGAAGAATATGTGAATATAAACAGCTCCCCAGGGAGTTGAATCCAGTCCTTGTCTACAAAAATTTGGACAAACTCAAAATATTGTTGTACAATATTGTAATTATATTATTTCATAATTTTGTAATAGAACACTGTTATGTTTTTTTTTTAAAATTATTTTTTAAAAACTTTATTTCATTGGAAAGCCAACAGACATTTATACATTTATAAGAATCAATTATACCATAAATACATATCATAAAGTCCAATTAGAGGCTTCCACATAATATTGTTATTGTAAATGTTGTCACAAAAAAATTATACATAACATAAAATAACTAATCATACAAAACTTATAATATTACTAGAAATGTAAATGTTAAATGTATTTATGTTTATGTTTATAAAAGGCATTTTTGCCTTGTACACACTAATAAATAAATAAATAAAATTTAGTTTTTTGTATGAAAAGCAGAAAACGCATACATTTTTTTCTTTTAAACATGTTCAGTTATAGGTTACCTTAAAGATGAAGATACTTTAAATGTTCACTCAAATATACCCATTTTTGTAGACAAATATAAATTTTTCTTAATAAACTGCCAATTTGCCAAACAAAATGAATTTTTTGCCCTTGAAAATAGACGCACTGTATTTGAATTATGCTATTTACATAAATTATTGAATAATAAAGTAGACTCTTTTAACCTACTCCCCATAATGAACACGATCACAATACTAGAGAAAAGAACAAAATTAGACTTCCATTTAGGAAAAAGGCAAAGTCACAAAACTCAATTTTATTTAAAGCAATTAAAAAAAATTACGAAATGGAAAAAAATATTTATGAAGAAAAAAACATATCAAAATTTAAAATAATGGTCAAGACATATGTGATAAACAATTTATAAATTAAATATATTTGCAATGTTATTATTAGAACACACATAACAATATGTATGATATGTGTGCCCTACTTTAAGATTTAAATAAATAAATAAATAAATAATTAATCTTAATGTCCCTTTTCTGTCATCTGCCAGTCTGTAGCGCTAACTATGCACAACACTCTTTCCTCTATCGTTCTTGCTCTAACTGTAATGTTTTTTTTCATCCTTGATATATTTTACATGCCCCCTAATTTATTTAATAATAAATTAAGACTCATTATTTCTGGCTGCAATACGATCCCACTTGCTATTTAATGATGCGCACACTTACACACACCTGAACACTTACTCCTACACTAATACACAAAAACACACATCTACACTTACTCTCATACAAATACACATAAACACATCCGTTTGTTGTAACACAATTTAATAATATGGATGATTCCTATTTAGAAACTTTGCTGGTCTGTCTTTAAACTGTATTTTTTTTAATGGTACTATATCATTGTCGACTGTTTGTTTCTTTGAAATAAATAAATAATAAATAAATAAACAGTTGAAGATAACTCCGTTAACTTCCCATTGTTACCGGGGCCCAGGTTATCGACGACTTTATCGTCCGCCGAAGACTGTTCGACGGCAGTTCATTTCAGAACTACAAGTCACGAACCTTACTCGGAAGGACGCACAGGAGCTGACAGCTGACAGAGATGACAACATAAAATATTTCTTTATTACGTGATTTAACACTGCATTACTTCACTATCCCTGAACTGGTTCAGAAGACTGACCACCTTACTTTCTTGTGACAGATGATTGAATTACTCTGCATTGTAATTACCATACAGTGCACTATGCACCACTGATAGCAGGATGTGGTCCAGTGGATAGTGTTTCGGACTTATGGATCAAAGGTGTGAGGTTCGAACCCCACCCCATTTAGATTCCCATTTTCTAATAGTGAGTTATTTACAACTATCAAAATTTGGGTAAATCATATATGAAAACTACCGGACCCGACAGACGTTGTCCCGCCCGAACGTTGGCTTGCCTGCTATTAGCTTGGAAAAATACTTTTCATTGATTAGTAGATACCTAGATACTTGTTTATAGTTGAATTCCAAAACAATTTTTTTTTTTTTCAAATACGGCATTCTTTTTGAAAACGTCAAACTTCGGTCGTCTCACCAACAAAGGGGTGTACTTATGTAGGAATAGGATTTTAAAAATGTATTGAATTTTATATTATTTTAGTGTTACCATAAATCCAATAAAAAGTAATAAATGGGTAGAAATTATAAAGAATTTAAGGAAAGAATCTGATTGAGATCCACAAAAAACGAATACTGTTTGTAAACATTAAAAAAAAACTTTTTTTCATTCACAAAAAAACCATATCTTTCCATTATTTTGCAAACGCATTCTTCTCGAATGCATCCCTGGTAGATCGATGAATAAAAAATTTATGCTCCTAACTTCTTTTTTACACATTCGATTGAAGATTTTAATATCTACGAACACGCACAGCGCAAAGATCTATATTTCTCTGAAAATCGCACGTAAACCGGTTAAGCCATTTAGGAGGAGTACGGTGACATCACACGTACAGAGGAATTATATATATATATAAAGATAAAAATCGAAAATGAAAAAGTACATATTTAACTAAACATACAAATAAATAATATATGTAACCCAAGACATCATTTTAAACCTTTTTCGACACGCGACCCTCTTACGAGTAGCAGAATAGCTGGCGACGGCTGGTCACGGTCAGAAGCAAGGGATGAAAGTCTCAGATTTCCGAAGATCTGAGACTACCCCCGTCCCAGAATGGCTATTTGCTTAGGACCGCGACTTCTCAAGCGAAACAAAAGTGTGTTTTTTCCACCTCTGGTTGTTTGGGGGGTCAGGGTCGTGAGCAATGCAAAAGTTAAGGTCCTAGGGGGGAACGACTGATTTCTTAGAATCTAGCGCCACCCCCTCCATCTCCCCTTTGCCTTGCTTGGTTGAAAAAGGTTTAGTTTTGTGTATGTATTTACACCGGGTTGTGGTCCAGTGGCTAGTGTCGCTGACTCGCGGATCAGAAGTTCAAGTTCGGCATCCCGCTCTACCACAAAGTGGTTCCCATTTTCTTATGGGGAGTTACTTACATCTCATTGAAAATGGATCTCAAAATTGAAATATGTGTGTAAATCATAAGAAGGAAAATATTTAAATTTTCTTTAAAAAAATTTTTTTTTCAATTTAAACTATTTTAAAGTGTGTTCATACGAGTATATTTGTATATATAAGGTGAAATAATTCGATCAGATGAATGTCACCCACATAAATAAAGGTTTCAGATCTTCACAAGGAAGTTCAACAAGTTACATAAAATACATACAATTTGTAAGTAAGCATTGCTAACATTCTTTATATATATCCTCAATTATAGAACTCCACCATCTTTCAAAAATTATATAAAATAAGTGTGTAGCTTAATTAAATCAATTTAAGTAATAATAAAGATTAAGTTAAGTGAACGATAAGAATAAAGATCGAGTTAAAGAAATAAAATTGAGTTAAAGATAAGAAATTATTTTATTTAAAAAAACATTTTTTTAAGAAAATAGAAAATAAGAACAAATAAAATTAAATAAAATAAACTAAAATTAATAAATATTTTTTTTTATTATATAAATAAAAGACGAGTCATACTTTAATCCACAAATTTGGAATATCCAGTGGCCGGTTTCATCGCTTTCACATCTTAGAGACTGGTATCTTTATTAAGGAGTTCAATGTATTTATACAAAACAGAGGTAAGGATAGAGAATTCTAGTTTATATGAAAGTAAAGTGAATAAAGTTATTTTTATCTTAAGGATCATTATCAAAAAAAAAATTTTTTCTATTTTTTTTTTTTTTTACATATTTACTTACATTTACATTGATCTCTATCGTAATATGTTAATATTAACAGCTCCCCAGGGGGTTGAATCCAGTCCTTGTCTACACAAATTTGGACCAACTCAAATATTGTTGATAGAATAGAACTTTTAAATGATTATTTGAAAACTTGAAAAGTGTATATTAGGTAGGGTAGGTTTATGCTTGTGCCGTGAATAAGAAGGTTCTAGTATAAACCAACCCTCGCCCACGGTTGTTCTTTGAGGCATTTGCGTGCGCGGGAGCCTCCGTGAATAAATATGTATATTTAACAAACATTCCCTCTACGTTCTATTCATGTACATTTTATTCAAAATATGCTCTTTGATACAAAGGGGAGAAAATGTTTGTATTCGAAATTGGAGGCACTTTTTTTCTAAATTTTATTACGTTTTAAGAAAATGGGCTAATTTTTAGTCCGTATTGTTATGTAATTTCTCTGAGGCAGGGTTGTTTATTATTAATTATTACTCATGAGTGTAGTAGTCAGCGCGTTTGCTTACCATCCAAGAGGTCTCGAGTTCGATTTCCGACATGGTTGAAATGAAATATTTATTCGAAAACGTCTCCTTCATGTTATAAAAAATTATCAAGATTCCTCTGCGATTGGTGTGTAATAGTGAAAAATCAATAGAAACAAAACCATGTGAAAGTTTTAAAAAAGTTTTTATTTTTATTATCTGTGTCCGGGCAAATGAAGAACTCAGTTTGTGTGAAATAGAAGTCCTTGACGTCCACTGCTGACTGTTCGTTCGTGTCAGAACTATGGGACGCAAGACTGACTTAGGAGGATGCACAGCATCTGGCAGCTGATTGAGATGCTTCTTCGTGAACACCGTGTGCTCCAACTAGGGAGCGGACATGGAATGATGATGATGTTCAATTACACGCAACCAACGAAGATACTTTGAATTTTCATACAAATATACACATTTTCATAAATAAATATCGATGTTATTTTATACCGTCTCGATATGTACCGATGAAGATAGCGTTTTTAATCACCGATTACAATGGGAAGTTAACTTTTATCTTCAAATTTATCTACAAAATAAAATTAAGTTTTCTGTATGAAAAGCAGAATATGCATACATTTTTTTCTTTTAAACATGTTCAATTATAGGTAACCAATGAAGATACTTTAAATGTTGATTCAAATATATTCATTTTCGTACAAAAATATCGATTTTTCTTTATAGACTGTCGAAGATAACTCTGTTCACTTCCCATTGTAATCGGGGCCCTGATGCCTTGTAAAGTAGGCAAGCGTGCTTGATGCTCTCAGGAGGCATCCGCGGCACATGGCCAAGCCAGCCGTATCGCCTTCGCTTGATGACAGTTTTCACCGGAGTTTGCTGCGTCCGTTCACTCATTACTTCATTCCTTACAAAGTCAAACCACTACACACCCAAAATTCTTCTTAGACACCTATTCTCAAAACTCAGAATTTTATTTTGGGCCCTAGTGAGGTGCCACGATTCGAATCCGTGTTATGCAGGCGTTCTTTAGGGGGCATTTGGTTTTCACTGAGTAAATATCCGATCTCCAGATAGCCTCCATTCTGATGAATGTGGCGCCAGGTACTACAAGTCACACTCCCAGTTCTATTTAAAGGTTGCCATTTTCCGTAACATATACTCCCAGGTATTTGAAACTCACGACCCTTTCGACGACTTGGTCCGACAGAGTCAGGGGATTTCGGGCATCAAGGCATGAAGTGTTACACAGACTATGGGTTTTTGCAATATTGATTTTTAAACCCATGTACGCGGAGAACCTATTGAGGCTATCTACAGTGGCCCGAAGACCCCTGACTAAATCTTCAATTATAACCGCATCATCGGCATACTCTAGGTCGCAGAGATTTTGGAAGGAGGAGATGGATATCCCTCGATCTAGTGGAATTAACTTCCCTAAGATGAAGAAATGTAAACATGTTTTATTTTTTTACACAGAAAACTTAATTTTACTTTGTAGATAAAAATTAAGGTAAATTTTATCTTCCGATTAGAATACGGACCCTCGGTACGTGCTCTCTGAAAGAAATGAAAATTAGGAAAAAATAATATAAATAAAAAAAAAACTTAAATGATAATATTTTTACGGCTCGATGCTGCTTTATGTTGATAGTTCTGCATTTAGTCCCATTATCTCTGCATCTAGCCGTTTTTTCAAAACTGACAGTTGTATCTACTTATTTCTATTCCAGTTTTTAAATAGACTTTTAAGAAAATAAGTACTCAACTCAAAACTAATAATAATTTGAATAAATCGTAATCATAGGAAAAAATTGCTTGGTTGAACATAATTTTTGTCACTTTC
Organism: Micrasema longulum; assembly: GCF_059751315.1. Taxonomy (NCBI): domain Eukaryota; kingdom Metazoa; phylum Arthropoda; class Insecta; order Trichoptera; family Brachycentridae; genus Micrasema; species Micrasema longulum. The sequence continues at coordinate 443,561 of NW_028277790.1, forward strand.
AATGAGTAGATATGTGTACCGTGGGGTATTTGAGCTCTCTGTACACACCGATGTCCCTACCTCAAAACTTGAAGATAATGGCCGGTAGTGTATATTCGTGATCGCTCTAGAGAATTTATCTTCAACTGTACCGGCATGGTGAAGTTATGACGTCCTTAATTTCCCTTTGTAATCGCGGCCCAGGTGTTGTCTAGGGACTATAAAATTTCATGTCAACCATGTCGGGAATCAAACTCCCAACCTCTTGCATGGTAAGCAAACGTACGGACTATTTGACCACAATGCGGACAAATTATATTTTATTAAAAACTTCAGGTTTATGTTACATTCCGCACATTTTAACTAACTCAGTAATAGCGTAATTTTGCGAGGGCTTGTCAACTACGGACCGCAGTATTTCGGTAGGTAATTCATCCTCCAGGGGTAGCTAATCTTGCCTCGGGGTCGGACGGGTTAACGTTTGAACGATAAGGGTTACCCAACTATATCTCACTAAGAACCCACATGTTACTTTTTAAATTCTCCATAACATTATTATTTTAATGAGAAACCTACTAGGTGGTTATAGTTTAAGTATTAAATAAATTTTGAAGTGATTTTTAAAAATAAGTACCAATATACTTGCGTTTTTCTATCATCTTGATCATTCTCTCATTCACACTCCATTGTGTTAAAGACGCAGGCATCGATATTTGCAATATACTTGAAGGTAAGATAATCTGTCTTTCGCTTCAACCCCTACAACCCCAATACGGACGCTGTAATGTAATCCGTCGGAAAAGAATGACAAAAGGGACAGTAATCGTCCCCTTAATGCCTTCAAATAGCTGACACGGATATTAAAGTCTTGCTTAAAACGTACAGTGGAAATGAAATATTTATAACCAAAATCTTCATAAAAAAAACATATTTCATAAAAAAGCTACTTAAACCAGCCATTGACAGGTCATAAGCCCTGTAGATGCCTAGACTTCTATATTACCTTCTCTAAAATGTTGTTCATCTCTGTTATAATATGTTAATCATATGCTTCCCTTACTTTTTATCATATTATAGCCTTGAATGTGCTTAAAAATATTTGATAGAAAATCAGAAACCCACTGTAGTACATATAAAAGCACCCTTTCGTGAGCAAATACCACAACCCTCTTCATTTGGCGTTAATATAAAGGTTTTACCCGCTTCATATTTATAAAGGATAAAACTGTTATCAAGTATTATGCCAGTTTACAAATCCTAATATTCTTAGCTCTTGCATTGAGTTGAGCGAATAATATTTTAAGCTATCGTAATTTTTCTATCAACATTTTTGTACTGCTTCGTACAATGTTAAAAATATCAATTTAACTAAAAAAAATACTAATCCAAATAAAATAAATTACTTAAAAAAATAATAAGGGTAATAGAATATAAATCGTACCTGTGAAGTAACAAAAATAAACCAGTGTACCAAAAAAATATATCATTAAAATGAATTGAATATAACGTACAAAAATATGATTGTTATACTAATTCACATATGTTATATAGAGAATAAATAACAGTAATCATAAAGCAACAAAATAAAGTTTTAATATACAGAATTTTAATATAAGAATAAGGAAGGAAGGGATGCAATAAAAGATACAATAAATTATTTTATTCAATGATATATTGAAATATAATATTATGCATGTTTTTTTGTTGTTGTTATCAAAATGAAATTAGAACAATAAATATTTAAAAGGGAGAAGCAGTAAGGTTTTAGAATAAATAATTGATACTTAATAATTGATAATTTAAATTATTGTGAAAATAAAACTTTTTATCAGTGTTGATGATATAAAACTCTAAGTATATAGGTTTTATATCACCCGTCGATGGGAGGAGTGCTCTCCCGAAACTATAGTTGTGTTCTTGTAAAATAATAAAATTGTGTTACACTGATAACAAAGTTTTGTTTTCATAATAATTAAAAATGAAATGTTACGAAGTGAATGCCGATTCAATGAAAAATATTAATGATTTAATTTAATGCATTAATTTAACGTAATAATTCATAATTTTAATTGAAGTTAACCACGGATGCAATATTACGAATATAATTTACATTATGTACAAAAGTTAAATAAATAAATAAAATAATGTAATTCACCGTGGGAAATGTATATTAATGAATCTTTTCACAATTAAAGTTTCTATTATTCCTGTATTCTGTATTTATTTTTGTTTAATTATTTTTGATGTCAAATAACATAATAATCAATAGAACTTATATATCGTTTCGTAGAAAATTTGATTAAAAAAATCTTGTACTAAATTAATTGTAAATGGTGGGGTGAGTTTTTTCGCTCAAAATAAACTTCGATAAATTAAATTAAGATTGTGGCGTTCGCTGTTACTTAGGCAGAAATTTGTAATAACTTCGCCAGAATTATCACCGTGAAGGCTGTATCTGCATCCGAGTCGAGCGTATAATATTTAAAGCTATCATAATTTTTCTATCGATATTTTCGTACTTCTTCGCGGGTCACAATCTACGCCATCGCACGGGTTTGCTTCATGCATGGTCAGTCTCCACCCGTCTTCATCCTCCGCTTGTCTCTTCAACTCGGTGTTCCCGCTACAATGCATGTCGGAGATAATCTGGTCCATGTAGCTTAAACGGGGTCGTCCTCTGTAATTTGTGCCTTCGCTAATGTCCTCCGCAATCGTATGAAGCAGACCTGTGCCTCGATTATGAACGATATCTTCATCTGTACGTATTGAGACGGTATACTAAACTTCTGTACTATCTGTATCGTCCTCGCTATGTTCTACCCACTTGTCATCTCGACATCATATGATCGAAACGAACCAATAAATGACTGCATCAATTAGTCCACGTTCCTTACTTCATTAACATTTAAAATATTTATTATTTTTATTTTATACAGGCTTCTGTGATAAGAAATGTCCACTTCATAGCGATTATAAAATCCAATAAATCCGAATTCAAGCAAAAAATGCTCGCTTGAACATGATTTTTATGACTTTTGGCAATTACCAAGACGGTACGCTTAACGATCGTCTGTATTTATCTACCTATTGATTACAAAGCCGGCTCCTTTAGCGTCTTGATACCTACACTCAGATAGATAGTAAAACAAATGGAAAAATTATAATAACTATTTTTTTTTATAGCGGCAACTTTCTTACGCCTAGATTCTCTTATATGTTAATAGGGCAGAAGCTAGCGAAATTATTTTTTGCATCTTGCCGCTCGTTTTCAAAACTGACAGTTATATCAGAATTTAATTTGACTTCAAAATTTACTTATTTCTCTTTTATAATTTTAACATGCTTTCAAGAAAAAAAGTGCCAACCTTAGAACGATATTTTTTTTAATAAATCGCAATGAAAGGAAAAAAACACGGCGGAATAACATTTTTGTCACTTTTAATGGGTAGATAAACCTATCGAGGGGTTCTAGACCCGTCGGTACAAACCGATATACTTACATCAAAACTCGATGGTGGGGGGATTGGTCGTGTATCTTCGTAATTGGTCGGGAGAATTTTGACATCAAGTCATTTTAGTGCGTAGATATGTGTACCGTGACGTACGTTTCCCCTTGTTTCATATCGATATACCAACCCAAAACATTAAGGTGGGGGTCGGTAGTGTATCTTCGTAATCGCTAGAGAGAATTTATCTTGACTATACCGTCAAGATGTAGGTATGACGTCTTTACCTTACCATGTTATGACCTATCCATTTGGGTCGCTGTTGTGCAACTTTATTGAGCAAGCACATCGTACTAGAATGAGAAAATTGTATACGAAAAATATTTTCTTATACCTACGCGGTATAAATTAGAATATTAAATTGTAAGGCGAAATTTCTTTTAAATGAAAACAATAATAAAAACTATTTTAGTAAAAACGAACCACTTTGAACGACGTCACTAGTTCTTCCGAATCAACCAATGGCAGAGTGTTGTGATATATCTCCGGTTTACGGGAAGCCAATTCAACAATCAGCAGAAATGACCGAAGAAAACTTGTGACGTCACATGCAGAGTAATTTCAAAATTACAAAACTGAAAAATCATCGCTGATAATCGATACATTAGTTTTATAGTTTATTACTAAATTCAAAGAAATAAAAAAAAACAATCAACTTCTTCTTTAAAGCAATTTTCATTCCAGAGTTATCACTTCAGTAAAATACTGAAAAACGAAAGTCTGCCTCACGGTGTAGTGATTGGAATAAGGACCTCGCTGCTCGTAAACGAGTTTCTTCGTCAAAGCAATTAACTTTGATAGACATGGTGTAATAGACAGCGCGTTTGCCTACCATGCAAGAGGTCTCGGGTTCGATTCTCGACATGGTTGATATGAAATATTTATTCAAAATAGTGTTTTTACACTAGAATATTTCATAGTCCCTGGACTGGTACCTAAAGTGTAAGACTGATCACCTTACCTTCATGTAACAAAAAATGATCAAGATACCCTGCGATTGCTGTAATTATCCAGTGACCTATGCGCTACTAGGAGCGGAAAGGAAATTATGATGATGAGACGGATTTAAGTTAGTAATTTATATGATTCCAATTCGCTGTATTATTTAAAAAGCAAAAAAAAGTGATCTTTGAGTAAGTTTTGCATTTTCTTTCAAAATGTCGTTTTATTTTAATGGTTATTCCAACTTTCCGGATTTCTGCATATCCGGATAATGTCTGACACTCATCAACCAGACATTTGATATTTGTTTGTGCCGGGAACCGGGCGAACGGTGCACTTAAATCTCTTTTGGAAAACAATGCTTATCGCAGGAGGCAAAACTAGCAATTCACAATGGAGTTCTAGTGCCAACTCCAATACATGGAGGCGAAGTTTGGAATTTGAAAAATAATGAAGAAAGTTGGTTAAATGCAGTCGAAATGTGATCCCTCAGACAAATGTGTGGTAAAACGATGAATGATAAGTGCACAAATGTCGAGATCCGTGAACTATGTAAGGCTGAGACATGCACTATCGACAGAATAAAAAAAGGGGTGCTGCGTTGGTTTGGACACGTAGAGCGAATGGAAGGTGAAAGAACGGCTAAAAGTATCTATGATGAGAATGTTGATAAATGCAGAAAACGAAGAAGACCGAGAAAGATAAGGCACGATCAAGTCCATCAAATACTTGAAGATGGACATGACGAGAGTAGGAATAATCAGCGTGCTTGCATGAGAAGATGTATGAATGTAGAGGAAGCGAGGTCTGTATGCAAAGACAGAGTGATTAGACGTTCTGTTCTCCCTGCCTACCTCTACGGGGAAGCAGGGTGATGGTTTGTTTTTCTTTGTTTTTTGAAGTTTTATTGTATGTGGTTGTTTGATTTTTTGTATTGTATTGTTCCGTATCGGATTATCTCTGTGGTTAATAATTAATTTGTTGTTCGCTTTGCATGAAGTATTAATGGTCTAATCTTATCTAAGTAATCCTTTCCCCATGAGTGATGGAAGGGCGCTGGTGTACCACCCTTGGCCGGCATCTCCCCCACCATAACGTCATATCGATCCCCATTTCCCCTGTACCATTGTACCATAGTTACAAGTTTGCTATTCTTGAATTACGTAAGTTACCCTTGAAACAAAAAGTGTAATCAATGTTATTGACGTTTTACACCGCAGATTCTGACAAGGGACGCTCTTTAAATCAGATGGAAATATTTATGATTGTAACCGAACAATACAAGATTTTCTGCCGGAACCGAAACCAAATGTTGGCTTCTGTTCTAGTTTCGGCCGAACCAAAGATTACAAATGATCCGAACGGGGGACCAAACGACCCCAGCGCCTACTTGTATATAGCGTCACGAGAGTAAAAAGTTGGAAGTTTTTATGATCGTGCAATAATTCAAATTTGTTGCAACAGAGAGGAATATGGAAGTCTAGGCATTTACAGGGTTTATGACCTGTCATAGGCTGGCTAAAGTGGCCACTTCACTCACTGTGTAACATTCATCATTCTGCCTATGTTTAAACATCCATATTTCCTAAACTCTTCCATCTGATGAGTTTTGTGAAGTAAAAGAGCTAAAACCTTTATCGTGTGGGTGAGATTTATCCGGCTGAACCAATTCACCTACTAGGCAACGCCTAAAAACAATTTTCCAATTTATATACTGCTTCTTTTATCAGGTAAACTACAATGTTTTGAGGATCTATCTATAAGCTCTTTTACTTTACAAAAGTTAACGGATGGAAGAGTTAAGAAAATGTGAGTGTTCAAACATAGGCAAAATGGTGGTGAATGTTACACAGTGTGTGAAATGGCCACTTAAACCAGCCTATGATGGGTCATAAGCCCTGTAAATGCCTAGACTTCCATATTCCCTTTTTTAAAATGTTTTCGCTCTCTGTTGCAACAAATTTAAATATAAATAACTCCCTAGGGAGGAACTTCACAAACATCAAAAGATGAAAGAATTGAATTGATATGTTAAAATATGGGCAGAATGGTGAATGTTACACAGTGTGTAAAGTGGCCACTTAAACCAGCCAATGTCATAAGCCCTGTAGATGCTTAGATTTCAATATAACCTTTTCTAAAATGTTCTTCATGTCTGTTGTAATGTGTTAATATTAACAACTCCCCAGGGAGTTGAATCCAGTCCTTGTTTACAAAAATTTAGACAAATTAAAAATATTGTTAATTTATCATATTGTTATAATAATTAACATATGGTATATAAAGTATGAATCAAAGTAAATCATAAAGCAACAAAATAACGTTTTAAACAATACACATCAAGAACATTAAATCAGTTCAACATCGATTTTTGAGAAAGATAGGCTGGAGGTTGGGCTTAAAAATAGACATATTCTCTTCAAGACCGTCGAAATAAATCCGACCTTATAGTCCTATTTAAAATTCTCAACTCATTCTTTGATGCGCCTGAACTACTGAGCTCAATAAAATGAAATATCCCAACTAGAAATCTCGGACAAAACTTACTTTTTCATACCGATAACCATAGAACTAACCATGGTTTTTATTCCCCTATGCCCAAAATTCTTAGGTCTGCCAACAAACATACCAGTCTTGATTTCTTTGAAAGCAAGTTGACTTCTTTTAAACGATCACTAAATTAAATTTAATTGTAAACTCTCTCTCCCGTTTCCACTCCCATAAAGTCTACTATATACCATTGAGTCTTTCTACTTTTTTTATAATAATTTTCTATGCATAAATGTGTCCATAAAAATGCCCATTGGGCGTATATATAAGTAAATAAATAAATAAAAAATAGAACCAAACACCAAAATACATCAATCAGAAATAAGGACAAGTAAAAGACAGGAAGGAAAGAAAGCAAAAAGGGATACAATAAATTATTTTATTCGATGACATATTGATATGTATTATGCACGTTTTTTTTTTGTTCTTTTTTAAATAAAATGGCGTTGCATAATAAATTGTATGCTTTTGCTAATGTCATGTTGCATTATTTTATAAACCAGCTGATTCGCAGTACGCAACCAGGCCCAACCGTCGGGTCTGCAAGTAACTAATAAAGTAACAAAAGTTGTTATCAAAATGAAATTAGAACTAATAATAGTTAACAGGAAAGAGCAACAAGGTTTAAGAAGAAATAGGTCAACCACGGATGCAATATGATGATCTTTTGAGATGGGATAGTCATGCAATGGAACAACAAATAAATTAAGAAATATAACATACATTTTCAAAATTCTACGAAACATTGTATCCATCTCATTAATAAAAATTGTGTACTTTGCGCTTGTACAAAGTGTATTGTCGCACGGTATCTTAGGATGGGGAGGTGCGTCATTGTCTTGTCTCGACCCTCTCGTCAAGTGTCAAAAGTCTGTTCTTAGAGTAATAAATAAAACCCATATCGCTATTCTTCAGAGCAACTCTTCAAGGAATTTAGTGTTTTGGACGTAAGACAATTGTATGCTAAAACAATAATAATTTATCATTACAATAATAAAATTGTCCACGTCTTAACAGCACGCAATATATCAACTCGCAGTGTGACGTCACAGAAACACATTGTACCGCGGACGAGAATTTCTTTCAGACATAGATCTTTTAGCTTCATTGCTCCTAGAATTTATAATAAGGTTAAATATATTTTATTCACCCAACACGACGTAACTACTATGCAAATAATAAAATAACCCAGTGGCTTATTAAGTTAGAAAGAAAAGAAACTGAAAGCTTATTAAACTATATTGCAAGGTAAGTTATATTAATATTAATATTATCCACGACAATTTAATACTGTGCAATACAAAGACAAGAAGGATAAAAATTATATGTATATAAATATATGTATGTGTATGTAAAGGTGTGTGTATATATGTCTGTATGTGTATGTGTAGATATACATATATGTATGGATATAAGTATGTATATGTGTGTAGTGTGTATATATCAGTGGCGAGTCGTGATTTATTTTATAAGTAATCTATTAAAAATGTTCATTAATTTGTACTACATATAAGTACTTACATAACATGTAAGTAATGTAATTATAAATTACTACTTTTTCTGTGGTTCTGTGAAAATCAACTCAAACAACAATTATTACTAACCACGCGATATACGTAGCTTTATTCTACACTATTTTAATAGAATACTAAACTCATACAAAAGTTTATTATGACATACCACAATGACATTTAGCAAATATTTTCATTATTTATTTATTTATTTATTTATTTATTTAATTTTACAATACGCCCAAGGGGCATTTACAAAAAATATACAGTTAAGTACAAACATAGTGCGTAAAAATTTAAAAGATAAACAATACATTTAGAAACAATAAGAAGCATACTGCCATGCAAAATAAAAAGTGAAACTTTACAAAGTAAAAAGAAAAAAATAATTTTATATGGATATAATAAAAGTAATTGAATTAAAAAGCAAATTGTAAGTAACTTGTAAAGAATTCAAACAAAAAAAAACATACATATTCATATACTTATAAGTATAAAAATAAATATACAGGTAACTACAAACAAAGAAAGTAATAATTTTATAAATACACAACACATTAAAAGAAATAAAAAAAGATTTTATATACATGTAGAAACAATAAAAAGCAAACTGCAATGCAAAATAAAAAGCGAAACTTTGCATAAAAATAAAAAGATTAAAAATATGAATATAAGAACAATGTTAAAATAAAAAAACAATTATGATCTGTCATTGACAGTACTGTCAAGACTTGAGCACTGGTTGATTTCTTTTAAAATGAATAATGCCTAAAACGGCCACTGCGAACGCCACCTGTTTTAAGTGATACAAAATATGTCAACGGTATCCCATCAAAGAAAAATAGTCCTTCGGAAAAAATGTTCGAAATACTAGTTTCCAAATAAAGAATCTTCTAAAAATATTTGTAATCTGCAAGTTTGTTTTAGTACTAAAAAAGCCGACTTGGGTTAAAGACGAAAAATACAGTGTACTTTTTTGTATGGAAGAATAAGCTGAGGTAATCGGCTAGTTTTATCGTTCAGTGAGAATGGACTGGGCGCTGGCGCTGGGCGCACTTCATAGATATTTTTTTGTAGAAAGATATAAACGGTGATTGAAACGGTGATAAATAACAATTACTTATATATTATATATATTTTCCCATAAACATGGTTACTATAAATTATTATAATTTCAAGTCAAATATAATGGTAAGCTGTGCATAATCGCTTACTTTGACGATTCGCCCCTGGTATATATGTGTATGTATGTGTGGGTGTGTATGTATGTGTGGGTGTGTATGAATGTTTATAAGGGTGCACACGTGAGTGTATGTATGTGGAGATATATAAATAAACATGTATGTAAGTCTGCCTTAGCACGGGTCTTCTCCGTCCCATTACTTTATAATATATATAAAAAATAAAAAATATATATAACGGATATAATTTACATTAAGTACAAAAAATGTAATTCACTCTAGACTTTTTTCACCGTCAAAGTTTCCTCTATTCTTGTAATGTCAAAATTGTTGTTATTTTCTCGATTAAATTAAAATAAAATAATAACAAAGAGTACCACTATATCGTTTCGTGGAAAATTAAAAATAAAAAAAAACTTGTACTAAATTAATTGTAAGTATTAATTGTATTTTTATTATTATTATTAAATACATAATTTACTGCCTTAGAACGGGGAAGCTATCCCTAGTTAGGCAGTTTAGATGAACCAACAGCAAAAATATAAAATATATATATATTATTGTTATCAAAAACATTTTTCACTTTGTGGTATGACATTTTACACTTATTTGTTTATAAATTTGTATAAACCACTTAATTTTTTTCATTACACTTCGACCGGTTTCGATGTTACTACCTCATCGTCAGGAATTTAACTAACTTATAATTACACGCGTTACTTTTTATTCATTTGCCCAAATTTCTATATTGGAAAAACTTCACGTAAATTTAAAGTTAGAATCAAAGAACATATAAGATGTCTGAGCAATAATAATTTTTCAGAATTCGCAAATCATCTTATATCCGAAAACCATGAATTTAATCAAGAAACGTGTGTATTTAGAACGATTAGAAATTAGTAAAGCCATTAATCAAAAACTTCAAATAATAAATAATCAATTAAATTAAACTTCAAGTCCTCTTTTAAAACTATTCCCGTTGTGATTTATTTTATCTTCTTTCTCTCTCTTTCTTTCAATTTTCTGTCTCTTTCATACAATATTTTATTATATAAATAGCAACGCGTGTAATTATAGGTTAGTTAAATTCCTGACGATGAGGTAGTAACCTCGAAACCGGTCGAAGTGTAATTAAAAAAAATTAAGTGGGATAAACAAATAAGTGAAAAATATATTTGTTTACTTTTACTACTTAATTAATTTGTTGTATAAATAATTACTTGTAAATTGCTGTAAAAAATATGTAAAAAATAAATTAATAAATAATTTTTTAAAAACGAGGTGGGTGGGGTGAGATTTTTAGCGCAAAATATATTTCGATAAATGAAATTGAGACTGTGGCGTTTGCTGTTAATTTTAATTTGGCAAAAATTAATAATAACTTCGCCAGAATTATCACCACGAAGGCTGTTTCTTTACTCAAGGTCCTCTTAGTAATTACCAAAAAGCTTTTAGTGAAATTAACTTCAAAGTAAAGGGGTGTCTCAAGCCTCAAAAGAAAATAATCCCGACAATTGCGAAAGCCGACTTCGGTAGATACTAAATAATCCTTTGCGTAGTTCTTATTATGTCAGGACTAAATGTTGTTTTATCATTGTTTGTGTAGGTACCTACTTTCTTGACAACATTATTTTTTTAAATTAACCGCTTCCTAATTCAAAATTACTTAACTAATTTTCCCGCTGTTATAAAGAATGTACCGATCCTCCACCATTATCTTAAACTTATATTCTATATCCTAAATTGTTAGAAGGCTTGTCAGAGAGAGTTTTATTAAGAAGAGGCAGTAGGTTAGCGAGCACGCGTGAGGCGAGTATTTTTTACGATGCGCAAAAACACGTTTTTCATAGGTAGATGTATCAACGATACCTCAAGCGATGCGACTTCCATCCGGCTCTGACAGAATAAGACAAAGTTTGCGTTCGCCAGAAAAATTATAAATTATTAATCTCCTCGGTTCACTCCATACTAATTTATATAAATATCGCTAATGGCAAAATTAAGAATGGTTAAGTAAATGACGGAACGCATTTTTGTTTTTTTTTGGCTTTATGTTCTTTATTTTAAAACTTTTAACCCGCGGCTTCACTCACGTGGTATGAGGGAAAAAATATTTAGGTAATCAATTAGTTTTGCCTTTTTTCAATAAGAGTTTTAGTTTATTAATAAGATTTTTCCCGATGAAATGATATAATTTATCGGGATTAAAAGTAGCTTGGTCTTCCAACTATGGCTAAGAAAAAAATACGATGGTACGTTTGTCTATGGTGACGCAACATCGTTATTCTGTTAACAAATCCATAATCTTACTACAAAACAAAAACGAAAAGCAAATTAAGCTATGTATGCCATAACAAGAATACAAAATATTCATAACAAATTTATAAAGTACCTAAAGATACATAACCCGTACTTCTTATGTATCAACTCTCGCTGCCTCCACCTACCTTGGAATCATTTCTCTACAATACCGCAGAGTGTGTGCGGACTAACTACTGCTTTACAAAATTATGACAGGAATAGTTGGCTGTGCAAAATTACTTAGTTTAATAACCATACATATGCCAGCCAGGATTTGTAGACGATACCACCTGTTTCATGTACCAATAAGTAAAACATCGCATGTTAAAAATGCTTTTTTTTGTCGGACTTTTCAGTGTACAATACAAAATTTAAAGACAGACTACACAAACATCACTCTGGCAGATTGAAAATTGACGCTAAAAATGCATTATGTAGCTTGGCAGACATTATAATAATAAATATGTACATCTCCCTTCCCCTCCTGATCCTCTTTTCATTTCTAATCCCGCCTAATTAACAATAACTTACTGTTCTTTAAAAAAATGTATTTTCTTTGATTATTAAAAAATATCAACATGAAAATAAAAATTTGAAATGTATACACTTATATGTATTTATACAATATGTAATATATTTTCTTTACTAACTTTGTATACTTTGTGGAAATCTGTTATTGGTTCTGAGTTTATACACCATATCTGTTTGTTTACTATAAATTTCCCAAAGAAAATAAAACCAGTAAATTATTATTGAAATTCAAAGAATTGATTTCAACCTGAGAAAAGGAAAATAAAGCTTATTTACTGAAATAATAGAGCACAAATTCCTATCCGCTAATTTAGTCAATCGTTCAACATTGCACGGCACCATACAATAACATAGAGCGGATTTCTTAATAATTATTTTTTTAATTATTTCATTCATCAATTAGCAGCTAAACATACGAAACAATACACCATGAGGCCGACTAATCTCCACTCGATTAATTTTAGCAAATTTTGAGAGCAGAAACTAAATAAATAAAACAGAAAAAGAAAATAATAAATAAGTCTCCACTCATCCGGAAAGACACAATCAATCATTTTTAAATAATAATATACGAGATTTATTATTTTTCACATCTTACCTTACCGCCTACTCATTTTCAAATAATGTTGCTTATTGTTGATATTTTTTTTTTTCATTCCATTTTTGTATTTCGGGTAAAAAAATAAGTATCCTATTTTACCTCTCACCTTTTCGGCTATCCTTATGAAAAAAAAATACAATCGGTCGCTCCGTTTAGACGTGAAGATAACACAAACAAACACGTTTTCGCATTTATAATATTTGTATAGATTACGAAAAATTAGGAATATACATGCTTATAAGACATTTAGTTGTCCCTACAACTAAGAACCATAGAATTTTATGCATGAAATGACCGCGTAATGTTGCCAAACCGCGAACAATATATTATTATAACACAAATATAAAATAATTTTGTGTTATGTTATGTGATGTTTTACCACAAAAAAATATTTTACTGACGGGAAAAAAGCAGGTACTTTCATTAGGCAAACGTAAAAAAAAGCATTGAATAATCATTTAATAATTAAGTCAAATTAATTTAGTTTAATATTATACTAAGGTTTATTAATAGAAATCCGGGTAAGAAACTCAACTACCCTGGCAATACTAACAAAATTTCCGCCTTGTTTTATTTAACAATCTAACAAACGGTAAAATAATCGAATTCTTAAGTAATGTTATTCAAGAATTTGTTACTTTCACATGAAATGTGATCCCACCCTATTCCCTTTTAATCCCAGAAGTATTTTGACACTAAAAACGATACTACACGGCGTAATTGAATTTAATTCGGAACAAGAAGAATTTTACTTGATAGAAGCTTTGAAAGAGGAAACAATGGTGTCACATAGTAACTAAAATCGCCAAATGTGAATGTAAATAATTTCAAATAATTTAATGTTAACTGTTGTTGATAAATGGCAATAGAGAAATATCACACACTACAAATACCAATTAAAAACGTGAAATGGATTTATAAAAATTAATTGTATTTTCAAAATCGATATGGATATTGTGGCAAAATGATTTCATATATAATTTAAAAAATAAAATAGTTCACATATATGTCTCCACAAAAGCGCGTTTCTATTTCAACTTAAACAACATAGTCACTAAGTTCAAAATTTGACCGAATCGTAATGCAATGAACCATTTTCGTGGGAATTAAAAATAATAAATTAAAAAATATTTTTTATTAATTGATTTGGTGTTTATTTTGTAAAACTCCGTATTTAAACTTCTAATATTAGAAATCAAACACTGATTTGAGTCTACTGAACACTTTATTTTATTTTTCAAATACAAAAAAATTCAGAAAAGTTGATGCATGGCACGGATTGGAGAACCTTACTGGATGTCAAAAATAAAATATAAAAAATAAGGAATAATTTAAAAAAAATATATTTATAGATGACAACCATGAAGTTTCGCGTAAAAAAATTGTCTATGTTTTTATGAATGTATGTATGTGTATGCGCATGGGTGTATGTTCGTGTGTGTGTATGTACATGTGAATATATGTGTATATTTATGTATATATATATGTGTATATATGTGTATGTCTGTATGTATATGAATCAAAATGTGTCTCCGAATAAGTTTATATTTTGTTTGTCTGTGCTCTATATTAATTTGTTAACTATTATAAAATATTAAAATGTAATTGCCTAGCTTGGAACGGGGTATGTACCCTTGTTAGCTGGGCAAAGTGAACATGGAATTGTATTTTGATAAAGAGTGTGAATAAATAAATAAATAAAAACAATAAATTCGTGCCAATTTTTTAGCCTTGTTAGGGTATTTTCAAACGAATGTGAAGATTACATGGATTGAATGTCCTTATATAGTTATAATTCAAGGTACTTAAAGATTTCCAATGCTTTAAAACAACAAATTACAACAGGGATGGAGAATGCCTTAAATAAGGGAATATGGAAGTCAAGGCATTTACAGGGCTTATGACCTGCATTGACTTCCATATTCCCTTATTTAAGGTATTCTCCATCCCTGTTGTAATTTGTTAATCTTAATGACCCCCGAGGGAGTGAAATCCAGTCTTTTATCTACGAACATTTGGACAAACTCAAATATTGTTTTAAAACAATATGAAATAAACGTAGCTCTCAAAACAAATAATAATAACGGAGCTATTTAAAAAAACTCAAAAGATAAGCTAAATATTTTTAAAAACAACGGAATTTACAAACTGGAATGTAACGACTGTAATGCAGTTTACGTGGGGCAAACTGGGCGCTCTTTCTTAACTAGATATTCAGAACACATAAGATCCTTTAAAAATAAAAAAAAACAAGATTCTCAATTTGCCAATCACTTAATTGAAAATAATCATAAAATTCATAACTCAAATAAACCAATTACATTACATGTTGAAAGCAAAGGGCGTAAACTTAATCTACTCGAACAATTGGAAATTGATAAATATCTAAATAACCCTAATTTAAAGATAATAAATGAACAAACCAACCTAATATCTTCACCACTATTAAACATATTTTAATATACTGTTATTCTTCACTTTGTTCCTTTATGTACACGCTTATATGACGCGTAATTAATAGATGAATCGTGTTACAATTACATTTATATATTTTGATAAGAAATTCTTAAAAATAGAGATATTGTATAATAATACATCTATGTTTATATAAATTTCTTCATAATATTTCAATCATGTTTTAAATTAAAATGAACAGCAACCTATTATAATATTATTGATATATTTTTGACAAAAAATATCTAAAGTTGTAAAACTATAAAGCTTCATTAATTACATATACATACATGTATGTCAATAAATACTTACTTTGTTATATTATTTCCGAAATTCAAATATAAATACCTAAACTTTCCATTACCTATTAAACACTTAGCCTTGCCCTTAACCATTGGTTTTTCCCTCAATTACGATTAACGTAAATGCTATAATTCATAAGATTATTTTTATTTTCTACTTAGTACCTCGAATTATATATCTTTATAAGGACATTCAATCCATCTACTTTTCCCATTCGTTTAAAAATGCCCTAACAAGGCGAAACAATTGTCACGAAATTTTGGTTTTTACACTTTTTATATTTGTAAAAATAAAATAAAGTGTTCGGTAGACTTAAATCAGTGTTTGATTTTTAATATTATAAGTTTAAATATTATTTATGTTACTAATAAATACAAAAAAGACGTTTTTTTACTCGATGGTATTTCATAGACGTTTATTCTTTTTTTGTGATATTTCCCTATTACGTATTTCACAATAAAAATAGTTTTTTTACCTACTACAAATAACCGTTGTAAGATTGTAAGAGGATACATCTGAGATTTTTGAAGGCGAACGTTACGCTAGGGGTCCATGGAAAAACTGCCCCTAATTTAAAAACTCAAATATGCGGTATGTTTATTTATATTTGATAATGTAAACAAAAACACCGCTAAGTTAATCCCGTTCTGTGTCTGGCCTGTCACGAATTCGGTTTTGCATCAAACCAAAATCCTTAATTCCATAAGGGGATTGCGCCTAAGTCCTAATCGAATCCCCATTATCCTGTAATATTGGGTAAAATTGAATACAAACATTCAACAATACGGACTTGAAGCTGGATGGAATAAATTCTATTGTTCATTCGTCGGATCGGGGACATCGGGGTTCGTTGGATCAAAACCGTAAACGTGTTATGAAAATAAAGATAGAAAATAAAACGGTGTGGGACTAACAAAAGGGAGTGCGTTGTTTTGTCCCCTTGACAGTTTTTTGGGATTTATTATTTGCTAAAGAGATTATTTCTATTGGTGTTTACACGTACGCTTCTGCTTTTTACATTGTCTTGCTGGATGTTGAACACGGACCCTTCGCTTCGTGAGGGTTACCGTAATTTTTTAAACTTTAGGGTGCTGGTAGGGGGTATTTTAAATTACAATTTTATTTCAATCTTAATCTAAACAAGTTTGAAGTCATTTAATAGTGTCAGCAGAATCAATTAAGTTTTAAATGTATTTTAATGTTACAACACAGTTTTTTGTACGATGTTTATTTTAATAAATAAACATAAATAAAAATCATTATATATAATAACAAAGCTTTCCCACGCCAAGTTGAAATATACCTTTTAAAAATATATAAATATAGACCTCCGAATGCGCATTGTACAATGTTACGTTTTCTCAATACTTTTTTACGGCGTCGAAACGTGGACACTCACCCAAGGCACTTCAAAAAAGATCGAAACCTTTGAAATATGGTGCTGCAGGATGATATTAAAAATCTCTTGGGTGGACAGAGTCCGAAACGATAACGTTCTCCGACGGATGGAAAAAGATAAAAAGATACGGAAGACGATGAAGGAAAGAAAACGTGAGTACTTTGGGCATGTGATGAGAGGCGAAAAATATAACATTTTACAACTCATTCTACAGGGAAGGGTTAAAGGAAGACGCAGTGCAGCTAGAAGGTATCTCTTGACTAAAGAACTTGCTTGACTGGTTCCATTACAGTACTCAGTCCTTGTTCAGGGCAGCTGCCAGCAAAATGAAAATTGCTACGATGATATCCAACCTCCATCGGGGAGAGGAACAGTAAGAAGAAGATATATATATATATATATATAAATACAGCAGGGCTTCAATAGTCTGAACACTCAAAATGTATATCCTGTTCGGATGTACGAAGCGTTCGGATACAGATATTTTGAAAAGCCTTTTCTGAAACAATACAAAGATTTTTGTAAAAAAAAAGTTTTTTTTGTGTGAAGCACCAACCTAGTGGTTATTCATTGCAATAAAATAAGTACAAAATAACTTTGTTTTTAACCCCTTTTTTTTGCCGATCGGTTTTAAAGCTACACAATCTACTTTATCAAGGTATACTTATCTGACAAATTCTATCCTATTTTATTTTAACGGTGATTACTAAACATTACATCCATAGAATTAAGAATAGTCCAGAAACTGCATACGCACATCAAACAGAAGGCGACTCAACTACTCATAAATTAGTAGGTTTACGTTTTGCCCCATTAGTTTCTTTGTAGACGTCGCACAGTACGCAACTCCTGATTTGAATTCAACTATGCCGTGTTGTGTCCTTTTAAAGTGTATCTTAAAGAAACAGGATGGCATCACATTTTATGTGTAATTAACAAACTAATGTTTAAGTAGCAAATTAATTACTTAAAAATTGTATTATTTTTCCATCTGTCAGATTGTCGAAGAAACAAAATGGAAATTTCGTTAGTGTTGCCAGGGTAGATTTTTTTTTACCCTACTTTGCTCATTTAATAAAACAAATATGATTCTACGCTCCTTCTAGACTATTCTTAATTCTATGCTGACATCGATACAAATGGAGATAATAAGTCAAGCCTTTTTGTCACGTTGTTTTTTAAAATATTATTTTAAAATAGGATTGAATTCAATACTTAACTTCTTAGATTTTCACGGCCGTTCAGATCCACAATAAGTTTTATGGACGCTGGAATACGATCCAAAACATCGGTAAATAGTACGAACGACACACAGCATAATAACCCAGAAAAACTTATCGTGCAGTAAAGTATACCTTGATGAAGAAGCTTGTGGAGCTTTGAAAACGAAAAATTAGTGGTTTTAAAAAACATGGTTTTATTTTTATTTTAGTATGAAAAATGTATTTATCCTAAATGTATTCATTAATAGAAAGCGAGAAAGTAATTTTAATTCAATTCAATTTATTTATTTTTAAAGAACATGTACATTAAAAACTTAAATTCAAGATGCACATATTATAAAAATAACTAAAAGAGACTCTTGTCAAAGTAGTAGGGGAATCCGGAAAACCCCTTCGGATACATGGAACAGATCAACATCCTGAGCGATGTTGTTCAGCATAGCGGTAATCCTTCCAACAGGCATAACCATCGGAGTATGAAACAATCAATGCTGACGCTGTCTTAGGTAATTATCAGGAACATACAAAGCAATGCTCATCATAACCTCAGAATTATCGACCATACCGCGCAACAATCGATAAAAATGTGAAGTCAAATACACATTCCTTCTAGTCTCTAAACTGTTGTATCCGAGCATACCCTCGAGAAACTCGGCCGGGTCGAACCAAAAATAATACCATATAGATATTTCAGATATTCCTTTTCGATTTCGTATATTTTGCCATACGTAATTGAACAGCATTTAAATTTAGTCAATTTACAGCGTTGCCTTGTTGATTCATATATCATCCAATGTTTTTTGTAACTGAAAGTATATTTTAATCATGCGAAATATTATATTATTAAAGTATCATGCTATTAATCTCACATTTTAAAAATAATTCCAATAAAGTGCTTTGACGAGTGGTATTTCGTGACATAGAAAACGCTTTATCCCTTAATCTTCCCACGTAAAAGCATTTTTTCTGGAATCGTAATATCGACTTCATCCGCCCATTCCAAGCAAGTATTCAAGACAGCACATCTCGAGTATGTGGAAACCTAGCTACTTAATCCGATGGAGCCAGTTCTTCTTCTTCTTTTTCTCTGTCATGCTCATTTCTTACTTTTCATACTATGTCTTCATCAGTTGAAGGCTCTCAACAATGAGAAACTCCAGCTCTACGGGAAATTGTAATGAAAGTTGAAATAAAAATTAGATCATTAAATTGCGCGGCAAAGTTCCTTTAAAATGTACGAAAAACATTAAAAAATATATTTTAAACTTTTATTGTTTCTTGTCAGACTTCTTCCGTTGAATATTTTGTGTATGAAATATTATAAAAAATATAAAAGAAAATATTTTACCGAGACACAACATTTACAATTATTATTTGCCTTTGACATAACACACATTCACATGTTAGAAATATTTCATATACAAAACATTTAAGTTTGTAAGTGAAAATTCTTGATGGAAGTTCATTGTAATTTATTATATAAATAAAACACGAGTGATACTTTAATCCACAAATTTGGAATATCCAGTGACCGGTTTCATCGCTTTCGCGACATCTTCGAGACTGGTATATTTATTAAAAAGTTAAATGTATTTATACAGAACAGAGGTAAGGATACATAATTCAAAGTTATATGTAAGTAAATTAAATAAAGTTATTTTTATCTTAAGGATCATTATCGACAAATTTTCTATGGGTTAACAAATGAATGGATATAATGTTATTTTAATGAGTTTAAGTATTTTATTTTATTGTTGGTGTCCCATCCTTCGTGAGTGTGGTTTTGTAATGATTTCTGAAAAACAAGGGGTAAAAAGTCATTAGTAAAATTATATTACAATGGGTAAAGTAATGTATAATAATAATAATATTTCATATACATTTAATGGATTATAAAAAAATATTATGTAATATATCTCAAATACGTATTTTGACATTAACGAGCGATAAAATAATTTTAAAATCATGTTTCTTGTGAAACTTAATTTGACAATGGATTGAAAATAAGTACAGTTATATTTGTTGTACATTTGTTGATCCGCCGTCATCATAACATTGATCAGTGTTGTAATTTTTTTGCTAAAATACAACAAAAACACCAACTCGTTATTCAAACATGCGACAGGCACCATGGCGCAGTTGGTTAGACGGCCAACTGTGTAACTGGCGTCGCGGGTTCGATTCCCGTCAGTTGCAAGATAAAAATCCAAGAAAGATTTTTCTCAATTGATCTGGATGTTGTGGTGTATATTTAATTACCTCCTTCCATATTCCCTCTTTCCTACCTGCTGACAAGCCTCTAAATAGAGGCTTAGCGGGTTATTCCTTAAAAAAAAAACAACGCCGTGCGTTTTACAAGAAATAATTTTGACAGATGAAGTTGCGATGTCGCATCCGATTGTCAATGTCGAGTGCTTTGGGGCACTCGAGATAAAGTCGATTGGTTTCCAATCGACTACATTTGTATGGGTGGTTCAATAATGCGGTCACTCGTCAAATTACGGAAGTCGCATACGCTTCTAAAGACGAACGAGTCCAGCATAAGGCCCCTGTATTCTTTTTCAGGCCGAACACAAATAATTCCACGTATTAAATATAATTGTACTTTTTTTAGGTTAAAACCAAATTTTAATGGAATATTAACCTTTACAAATCCTTAAAACGTTTTTAATCCTGTCTAGAATTCCACTAAATGTCGTACAATTAATTAGAACCATGTCTAAAACCCTTTTCTGGATTTCACATAATACTTTGGGACATTTATTTTTTACGCCATGCCAGGCAGAATTCAACTATTATTTTTTGCCGAGTCTAGTTTTAAAATTGAAACCCCGACAAAGTTAGCGAGATTTAAAACTTAGACATTTGAATAAGATATTACCAGTATTTGAAAAAGAAATATCATGTCAAAACAAAATTACGAAAATCTTTCATACGAATTCCTGTAAGATCATTGTACATAGCATAAATCTTTTATGACAATGTTTTCTATTTGTCATAAAAAACACATATTTATAAATACGTAACATTTTTGTGGTTGGAACAGAAGTACTTAAAAAAAAAAGTATATTTATTGTCGGCCTCGTGATGTAATGGTCAGCGCGTTTGCCTACCATGCGAGAGGTCTCGGGTTCGATTCTCAACATGATTGATATGAAATATTTAATCTAAATGGTGTTTTCACAATATAATATTTCATAGTTCCGAGATTAGTACCTGAAGGGTAAGACTCATCATCTTACCTCCATGAAACAAAAAAAATATGATCAAGATAAGCTGCGATTGGCTTACTATGCAGTTCCCTATGCACCATAAGTTACGGAAAGGGGATGATGATGATGATGATGATATCAATAATTTGAATCACAACAGAGATGAAGAACATTTTAGAAAAGGAAATATGAAAGTATGGGCAACGCCTGAAAACAATTTTCACAATATTTTGTGAAATAATCCCCCAGATGATCTTAATGACTCAATGAAATTATAAAATATATTCGTACATATATATGTTTAGGCATAAGACGGCGCGGCGGCCTCATGATATCGGCTTTATATCAATGTGAGCATAGTTTAAATGTTGAGAATTAAGACAACGGGCTTACATTTAGACCTCGAAGGAGTTGAGAATTCTCCCTAGGTTTAGTGGTCTGTGGAAGAGGGATGTTCTAATTCATTTCATTCGTGTTTGCTTTATAAATATGTATATGTAGGACAGAGGCACAGACATTATGCTATCACTCGACCCTTTTCCGTTCCTTACTTAACACGTTAAGGGTCAGTTGCACCAAAAAAGGTTTAATAAGTTCAAAGTTTTATCAAAATGGGCAAAATTGTTGATTATAAAAACCCGCTTAGCTTAAATATACATTTTATGTGATGTTTTATATCTCATGTGGTCAGTTAAAGACGTAATGCGTATTTTAATTTCTATTTTAAATTCAAACTTTTTAAATGTTATTATTTAATACACAGTTTTACTTACAGTTTTACTTACAATTATATATATTTTTAATGTTCCGACTTGCAAGAAAATTCCACGTTTAGTCGGGATTCTTCTAAACTAAAACAAATACTTATTTCATTTAAATTATTTATTGACAATTCTTGATAGAATTCCATTGTAATGATGTAATAACTTATATTTACATATAAGTTATTAATTAAAAAAAATACTTGGTACACTTCCACTTATTTATTTTGACTAATTAGCGCTTTCACCCTCTAATGGGCATCTTCAGACTGGTGAATATTATACAGTGTAAGGATGATTTATATAAAACTAACGAATATTCTCTTAAAGTACACCGCCAACACATGTTTCAATAATTTGTCTAACTCTGTTCCATGGAAAAATTGCGTATTGTATATTTTTCATTTTTTTTTAAATGTACCTACACTTAAGATAATTCTTACAACATATTCAGTAGAAAGTTTAAACAATTCAAGAAAAAATGTAAAAAACAAAATTAAATAATAAAATATTTTAAAGTAATATAACAAAAAAATCATAAGTACTGTTTCATACAGCTGGGCAAAGTGAAAAAAAATCTATATATTATGAAATGCATGAATAAATAAATAAAATTACCATTCACTATCTTTAAGAAAGTTCAAAAGTTCTGTTTTACAGGAACAATACCCTACACTAAATATATCAGATACATGGGAATAACTATTGCCGAGTTCATGAAGTATGTTTTATACGGCATTACAAGTTTACACTGTCCGTGAATTGTTGTTACAAAACGTTACACGTTAATAAAAAAAAAAAAATGTGTTTAAGACTGGGTTGAAATTAGTTGAACCGACATTTGTTATGTAGGTTTTATTCAGGTGTGTTTAGAACGTTAGGCGTTTGAGTACACCGTCTGTTTACAGGAGTTTATATATTTAATGGTTCTTTGTTATAAGCACACGTACTGTCGTACAGTCTCCAGTCCTCGTTCATCGTCCTTGCTTCGTCCTGAACTTCGAGTTTGTTCCTCGGGGAGGTGAAATGCAATTTGTTTTACATAGTTTGGTATTTCTTTGTTGCATGGGTACATACTATGTTGTTTCCATTCAGAATGTAGTTATTTAAATTGGATGAAAGATCAACGTTCTTTTATGTGAATAAAGAATTTTGTACACTTTGTTTCAGGAGGTAATCTTCAAAAATAATAATGTCCACTTTTGTTAAATTTGAGTAAATGTGACATTTAATTTCGGGAATTTCAATATTGAATCAGAACAGTTAGGGACTTGACCAAATTTGAAATTCAGCAAATTAAAAACGTTATTTTTTTTGTGCAAATAAAAGTGATATTTTATTTACATTTATTTTATTAATGTATTCATTTAAAGATACATATTACAAAAAAATAAAAACGTATCCTTAACTCTTGAACTTAAACGAGAAGTAGTATCATACATGGTCAATATAGTGCAGGCAATTGGTAAAATAAACCAAAGTAGGAAACAAAATGCCGAACACTCCTCTAGTGGAACGAAAGGCCTGTTGACTACTGCCAACAGGCCGGCTTCTCCTGAAGAGTTTAAGTGGTTTCCTCTCCACATGAGCAAATGTTGAGAAGTTTCTGATTGGTCCACATTAGTATATCCCTCCTGATCCCAACAGTTTAGATAAATTTAAAGAAATTTACTTGTAGAAAAATCCACTTTTGAAATATAAACCTTGAATATTATAAGCAAGGTAAATAATAAAGCAACTCCCATATAAAAAAAATATATCCTTAACTCTATAAGGCCAAGGGCCCCGTGTCAGTAATACTACAAATTAAAGTTATTGTGTAAGCATAAATTTCAATAAATATCTGGACATCACGCCCAAGGAAAAAATTGCTCGATTAAAAAACATTTTTTTCACTATTATGCGTAGATAAACGTGTCGAGAGGTTCTAGACCCGTCGATACAAACCCGATGTACTTACATCACAACGTGATGGTGGGGGGATCGGTAGTGTATCTTCGTAATCGCTCGGTATAATTTATCTATAACTATGATGTCATGCTGAAGATATGTCATTTCAGTGCGTAGATATGTGTACCGTAACGTACGCTTCCCCTTGTTTCATATCGATGTACCTACCTAAAACATGAAGGTAAGGGGTCGGTAGTGTATCTTCGTAATCGCTCCTAAGGTACGACGTCCTTTTCTTCCCATAAAAGGGATTTTGAGTATTATTCCATTCAAATCTATAACATACTTCCACCATCTATTAAAACAATTAGTAGCGAGAAAATGTTTAAAAAGGCTATAAAAAAATGGATAGTGGAGCTAGGTAAAAGAAGTAAAATGGATTGTCTCCTTCGCCTAAACCGATATTGAATCAACTGCTCCACAAGCGTATAGCTTATATTAGGTTTTTGTTATTTTCATTGTGCGTTTTGTAATATAAAGAATATAAATGTACATGTACATATATACCTAGTTTTTCAAGCAGTCTAAATATTTTGTTAGTTTATCTGTTTATTAAGTTAGTCTTCTTTGTTTATTCTCAATTGTAAAAACATTCCGAAAAAGTATATTGTTAAGTGTCCTCAGCACGGGTAACCCTAGTGAGGTCACATTATTTTTATTATTGTTTATAGTTTGTAAGAGTAAAATATGAATAAATATATAAATTATCAAGGCCATGGTACTGGTTTAAAATCTCTCGTTTAGCCGTATCAATGTTAAGTATAGGTACGGTAAAACATATTTCAAAATGGTAATCGTCGGTAATTTGATTACTGCGGAGCGTAGAGCGTACTCACCCGCCTGTGTGCGGGTGCGGAGTGGCGTGCGGAGTGCGGGTGTATGTGGGTCAGGGGGTGAATAGCGGATGACATAGCGGGCATATTTGTCGTAGAGAATAGGAAATCGATGAACTTCTCTATTTATGCGGTAAGTCTGTTCGTCCGGTGCATTATTCTGAGGTATGGGGTTACGTAATAACTTCAGGTATTTCATATATTGGCCTATTAGTATTTATCGGAGAATGTACAACGTACAAAGTACAATATATGCATGTAATATTATGTACCTGCCCTTACCGGTACCGGTATGGAGGTAATAAAAACCTATAAAAGATATTGTTAGAAATTGAATAATGCAACCAGAACAATCTTCTTTAAAAAAAGAGAATACAATTCTATAAAAAAAGGTTTTACTAAAATATTTTAATATCTATTTTTTAAAGTATTACCGAAGGCATAATTTTACGTGGGAATAAAGGAAAATTTCACCAAAATGCATGTGATTTAAAATGCTTGTATTTATTTTCAAAAACAAAAAATTAAGTATTTGCTTCTGTCACTTTCATGTTTAATTTATTATCCTCGAATTATTAGATTTTTTTTTTTTAAATACATATTTGCGTTCTTATGATTTACCCAAACATTGAATTTTGAGGGCCATTTTCAACGAGTTGTAAATAACTCACAATTAGAAAATGAGAATCAAGTTGGGGTAGAGTAAGATTTGAACCACGGACCTTTGGTCCGTGAGTCCGAGACACTAGCCACAAGACCACAACCCGATTCAATACTTAGTCTTTATATGAGAATCGTCGCCCCAAAGTTTAGTCAAAATTTGAAATGGCGTAATCTGCCGGTCAGAAAAAAATTATATTTTAGTTACATAAAACTTTTAAGTATATTTAAAAAACAATACCTTTAAAAATTATTGTTTTTGTAAATTTTGGTTTTTTTATTTTTTATTATTGCGCGCTTCTTAAAAAAATAATCTTTTTCAATGATTTCCTAATTTTTCGTGCGTTTTACCCAACTACTGCCTTAAAGCTGATATGCTTAAATCTATTTAAACGAAAGTTAGTAGTTAGCGCACTTTAACTTTTCCGAAACAAATCTAGACCATTTTTAACCCATTGAGATCATCTCTTTTGACAGCTCTTTTGGCAGCTTATTCCAACCATCAACAACCCCATTACTCAGGAAATGCTTCCGTGGATTTAGATTGAATCTCATTTTCTCCAGCCTGAGACTGTGTTCTCGAAGACGAACATCTTGTTAGATCATGGGATCCAAATTTGGGCAGCTATAGTGACTGTTGAGTATCTTGTATTTCTCTATCAGTATACTGTTATTTAAATTATAATAATAAAAAAGATGTATGGTTTTATTCCACTTTTATTTATATTTTTTACCAGTGACCGGGTTTTGTCGTGACCGACATCGTTAGACTGGTGGGGAATCAAACAATTTTTTTGTTATATACAAAAGCGAACAGGGGTTGTAAATCATGATTTTATATAATTATTTTATTTTATTTGGGGTTTTTACAGCTATTACATAAAAAAATAAGTAAAAATATATTAAAAATACTAGAGCCAATTTAAAAAATCCACTGTAATAATAATATAATATAGAGAAGCGTTCATTTTCTTTCCCGTTGTCTGTGGTTTCGTATCGTCTATTCCTGGGTCAATGTCTTAATCTATGGTCGCTCTGTCCGTTTCCGCCAATTTGGTATCCCGGTCATCCATGGATTTTGTTTTTTCATAAAGCTCAATGCACCAGGTAGGTGTTACCTGGACTCCAGAAATCAATAGAAACATAATAAGAGTTTTAATGGTAGGTAAAACTCCAATATTATGTGTTCTGAATTGATTATACATAATATATCAGAAAAAAAAGTTATCAATGGAATTTATTAAAAAGAAGCGAATATTTAATGTTGTATATGTGAAATTTCCAAAACACAGAAATCTTATTTTCCCTTGGTCTCAAAACTTTCAAATTGCGATTTCTCAAAATGATGGTTTTCGGGTTAGAGATTTTTGCCTGAGCGGTGACGATAAGATCATTGATAAAACATTAAGGAAGAGAGGTAGCAAAATTGGACTACGTGGGAATGGAATGGGGAAAGATATGGTTTTAGTTGAATGTGATCCAGTGATCGCATGAAAGAAGACAATTTGTTGTCAAATAAATCGAAAGCAGGATATTTGTTGGCAGAACTTAGAATTATGGTTAAATAAAATTATGTCTTCGATTTTTGTTAGGTTAGAGAGCTCAGTAGCTCAGGCGCATCAAATAGTCAATTGAGGATTTTAAATAGGACTAAAAGATCGGATTTATTTCGTTGATCTTGAAGAGAAGATATATTTAAGAAAATAGAACAAAATGAAGATATCACGTATAACCTCCAGAAGTAAAAATCTGTTGTTAATCAAATCTTCTAAGAACAACTTTTGTTTTTATGCGCCAATGTCCAGAATGTGTAGATTAGTCAATTCGTTCCACGACTTGCAATTTTTTGGGATAGATCTTCCGGCTTTTCGTAGATCTCTTTGTCACTAAAACAGTAGGGGATAAAGATATATTGGCATGGTTTAGCTCGAAGTCTTATAAGTTGATCGTGTTTATGAATATTTTTTTTATTATTATTTTATTGCCCTCGTTTGTCTTTGCTACATAGTTATATGCTATTTTTTGGTCAGTTTCTTGTACATATGTTTCTTCATATTATAGAATGGGTGCGTGTGAGCTGATTTGAGGTTAAATGCGGAGGATGTTTTACAATAAAAGTTACTTATAGTTATTGGGATAGTGACATCCTATTTTTTCGTTCAGATGGAATTTACAATAGCGAGCACTGGTGGAGAGCTTGCGGCCAGGCAACACGAACTGTCAAGATGAAATGTGTCAAGTTTTTTCGATGTGCGGTGTTTAATAGACTCGTCCAGGCTGAAGTTGCAGCAGACTACGCGTTGCGGACCAAAGCAGGGTACAGTAGATGTATACCTGATGCAAAAAAATTGATGTACTTATTTAAAAATTAATAAGCATATATTTACTGTGGTGCTGACATGGATGAACGTGCATGGGAATAAAATACTTCGATCGACGATATGTTTGCATACTCAATCGAGCTTAAAAAATCAAATAAAATTTTAATTGTAAACAAATCAATTTGCCAATATTGTTTTTTTTGTTTCTTGTATTTGTTTAATATCACAATAAAGTGTTAACTATCATGCCTTCATTATTAGTTTTCCCTGCTCCGCAGCTTGGGTATTAATATTTGTTTTATCGATTGTATTTTAAGTCCCTCGCTTCTCGTTGGTTTTGCTACAAAGTTGTAGAAAAGTATTTGATTTAGACCTTCGCCATAATTGGCTGATATAGATTAATGGGGATTATGGATTTCTCAGCTACTATGGCGTGTCGACACCACTTTTTGTTCAATCCACCCATAATAAGTTTAACGAGCGAACGGTTCGGATGTGATCGCGTTGTTTGCAGGTCTAAACTAAATCTTTTAAAATTATCGAGTTAACTTACAATCCCTTAAAAGTTTAGATTTTATATTTAGAACTATTCGCCACATACCTACATTACGCACACTTGCCACACACTTTTAAATCTGT
This sequence comes from Micrasema longulum, assembly GCF_059751315.1. Lineage (NCBI taxonomy): Eukaryota > Metazoa > Arthropoda > Insecta > Trichoptera > Brachycentridae > Micrasema > Micrasema longulum. The sequence continues at coordinate 472,418 of NW_028277790.1, forward strand.
ATCTATTCGATATCGATTCGTCAATAAAGATTGGAAATATCCAATCGTTCTTAATCACTTCACAATCACTTATCCGTGTTTTCTACTATCAAAAGATTTATCTCTAGGGCTGGACCACTGAATAGATAAATATCTGTGGACTGGACAGAGAAGATGCATTGCCATATATGCGTCTATATATTTTTACACATATTTCTAGGTTTTTTCACCTTTATATAGCCTATATTGTCATTCACGCCCTTTGATTGTGTATTTTTTTGACATTACCAGACTTAAGATTTTGGTTTATCTGATCTTGTTATTCTACGTCATAATTTACTTCTGTTTTATTATACATACCTGTTTTATTATTCTATTTATATTTTAAACATAATAAATAGTATTGTATTACGCACCGAGACTTATTTTTGGAACCTGTAAGTTTAGTTATATCACTCCTGGCTGAATAACACTGGCTATGCGCACTTCACAGGGTGGAATTTAAACTCAGTCGATTTATTTATATATATATATACGCCTAATGGGCATTTCTAAGAACATATTTATACATAGAAAGATGTTATAAAAGAAAATAGAAAGACACAATGGTATATAGTAGACTTGGTAGGAGTAGAAGCGGGAGAGAGGTGTTTATAATTGAATTTGATTCAGTGATCTTTTGAAAGAAGACTACTTGTTATTTATTTATTTTACAGAAACATACAGTCGACAATGATATAATAACATAAAAAATATATGGTTTAAAGACAGACCAGCGAAGTTTATAAATAAAAATTATACATAATAAATTGTGGTACAACAAAATGGTGTGTTTATGTGTATTTGTATTAGAGTAAGGGAAGAGGTGTGTTTGTGTGTATTTGTGTGGAATTAAGTGTTCAGGTGTGTTTAAGTGTGCGCATCATTGAATAGCAAGTGGGATTGTATCGCAGCCAGAAAGAATGAGTCTTTATTTATTTTTAAATAAACTAAGGGTATTTGACCCTATGACCTATCATTTGGTTTGATTCCTGGTTATGTAGGAGTGTATTTTACTATGTTTCGGAATAATCTTACCTAAAATACATTCTTGAATTTAAAGCTAACTTGCTGACTAGAAGATTCGATTAATCCAAAATATTTTTTTCTCATTAGCCGAACAGTCGATTCCGTGGATCTTTATCTCAATACTTCCATCAGGGGTATTTTCCCGTTACATTATATCAGAAAATGAGATCACTGCTTCCAATGGTTACTGAAGCCATTACAACTTTCGTATATTATGAATATAGCACATTTAAAAAATGTCATGTTTGAGTTAATAAATATCCTTCAAGCACTAGAGTTTGGGATTTTGAAATCTTAGGATTATTTGTTTTTTTTTGCAAATTTTATTGACATAATATTTACATATAGTCTATACAAGTACAAAAAGTACAAACATTATTTTTCATGGGTTACAGAAGAATAAATGTTTGTATGTTCAAACGTGTTAAACAAAGTAACAACATACATCATAAATTTAATAATAAGTGTGTGTTTGTTTGTCCGTCACAGAAATTCCTCAGAAACATCAATTCGTAACGACGTAAAATTAAGATGCGTCATTCTAAATGCAATTTTAGGTCAAAATTGTTATTTTCAAGCCAAATTTTTATACAAAATCGAACTATTTAATAATATGTCCTAGAGCCGTGAAATTTAGAATCAACATGCAAAATGCCATTTCTAAATCAACCGTGCTGTTTTCAAGCCAAATTTTTATACAAAATCGAACTGTTTAATTATATGTCCTAGAGTCGTGAAATTTAGAATCAACATGCAAAATGCCATTTCTAAATCAACAGTGCTATTTTCAAGCCAAATTTTTATTCAAAATCGAACTGTTTAATAATATGTCCGAGAGTCGTGAAATTTAGAATCAACATGCAAAATGCAATTTCTAAATCAACCGTGCTATTTTCAAGCCAAATTTTTATACAAAATCGAACTGTTTAATAATATGTCCGAGAGTCGTGAAATTTAGAATCAACATGCAAAATGCCATTTCTAAATCAACAGTGCTATTTTCAAGCCAAATTTTTATACAAAATCGAACTGTTTAATAATATGTCCGAGAGTCGTGAAATTTAGAATCAACATGCAAAATGCCATTTCTAAATCAACAGTGCTATTTTCAAGCCAAATTTTTATTCAAAATCGAACTGTTTAATAATATGTCCTAGAGTCGTGAAATTTAGAATAGACATTTAAAATGCTTTTTTAAGGCCTTCTCAAAAGAATATATATATATTTTTTTTTTTTAAGGAATAACCCGCTAAGCCTCTATTTTGAGGCTTGTCAGCAGGTGGGATAGAGGGGATATGGAAGAAGGTAATGAAAAATACACCACAACACCCAGACCAATTGAGAAAAAAATCTTTCTTGGATTTTTTTCTTGCAACTGGCGGGAATCGAACCCGCGACGCCAGTTTCACAGATAGCCGTCTAACCAACTGCGCCACGGCGCCTGTCTAATAATATTAAATCATATAATATAATATGAAATCAAATACAAATATAAAATCAAACTTTTCAACAGTAAGTCGTAGCGACGTAAAATTTTAAAGACATTTCAAATGCAATTTTCAGATCAATCGTACCATCGTTTGTCTGTTTTTGATACATGGGAGTGATTGTATCATTTAAATAGCAAAAAACTTGAAATACTACATCATAAAAAATATTTACTAATATAATTCGAAATTTTTTTGCTGATTATTCACCGAAGAAAATCATCTTTGAAGACGCTTTTAGGTGAAACCACAAACTATCAGATTCCAGGTACCCGACTGATCCAATGAAGCGAATTTGGAATTTGTGTAATAAGCAAACAATAGCATTAGAAGGCGACATTCCTGTGGCTTCTCGCTTTTCTAAGTCTTCCGGGGTGAATATGACTAATCTTTACATTTATCAAATACCGCCGGAAGTTTATTAAACTTAAACACGTACAATAATTATGTGTCTTGGGTCTCAGCGCCCTTGAGGTGATTTTCACAAAAATGGCGCTGTATAAATTATCCAAACATTATTATTAAAAGGGCCAATGCCGGCTAACATTTTATGGAGGGTTAATGTGAATAAAAAAATACGCATATTTAAAAAAATATATACACTTACATAATAAACATAGATAAACTAACTGTATTACAAAATAAAGCCTTTAGAATCATTTTGAAAAAAAAACAGATATACGAGGGTAAAGTCGATGGTAAATGAAATGAAATTATTAACATATAAACAAAGAATATTTTACAATACAATGATATTTGTTCATAAAATTATAAACTCTAATAAAAAAACAGAATTTTGAAAAAAAATTGATCGGAACCAGCATGAACACGATCACAATACTAGAGAAAAGAACAAAATTAGACTTCCATTTAGGAAAAAGGCAAAGTCACAAAATTCAATTTTATTTAAAGCAATTAAAAAGTATTACGAAATGGAAAAAAATATTTATGAAGAAAAAACATATCAAAATTTAAAATAATGGTCAAGACATATGTGATAAACAATTTATAAATTAAATATATTTTCAATGTTATTATTAGAACACACATAACAATATGCATGATATGTGTGCCCTACTTTAAGATTTAAATAATAATAATAATAAAACATGGTTGTGTTTTATAATTTTAAGTAATTAAAGACACTTCAGTTTATTATTAACAGTTTAAATTTACTCTGCCGTAATATCGGCATTTCGTTTTGACCGAGTATAGACTTGAGTTCCAGACAACACGCATCATGTTAAAAGTTGCTCCAGCAATTCCTAGGTGGATTGCGAGCTCTTTGTGCATGCTTCCATCCTCAGTTATGTGAACTCCCAAGTAATATAAAGATGTCAACTTTCTCAATCCTCTGTCCATTATTATAAAGAGGTTGATCGGGGTCAGAACAGGATTTGTTGCACATAATCTGAGTCTTTTTTATATTAATATTAAGACCCAGACGAGTTGAGTTTTCCTACAGTGTGCGAATCTTGGCACCTTACCAAAGCTCAAACCTCCAAACTTCTGAGTTTTGAGAGTAAGTGCTTGAGAAGAGTGTTAGTTATAAGGTGGTTCGATTTTATAACTTACATTGAAGTCGGGAACGGACGCAGCAGCCTCCTATAACGAGCGTATTGAGGATGCGGCGGTGGACCTGGCTTGGACACGTGCTGCGCATGCCTCAGGAGAACCTTAACCCAAGTTTCTTCTTCTTTAAACCTGCGGGCTCACGCCGTCCTGGAAGGCCGTCAATGACAATCTTTAGACTTTGTTCGGCGGAATTAAGGGGCGCTGGATTGACGTGGGAGGAGGCAAAAATGCTGGCTGGCGATAGGGTCTCCTGGAGACAACTGGGGATGTCCACATACTCCACTTATGAACGGATGTGGAAAAGAAGAATATTGTGATTTACGACATTGGCCCTTTTAGACTCAAGCCACAGAATTATTAGTTACATTAAGGAAAGAAGTATTAGAAATACGACGCATCCATATTTCATCATTTCGAACAGATAAAGTATGTTACAAGGACGTTCAGTAGTATTTTTTATTATTTTAATATTAGTTGAATATAACTAAGCTAATTTTTATAATTTTATATTTGATGAATCGTATTATATTCGGTATGATTTTTGAAAGTTTCGTAATTTTGAAATTACTTTGCCCGTGAAGTCATGAGTTTGAACCAACTGAGTAGGTGAGTTTTCCTCACAGTAAAAAAGAGGACTCCGTATATTGATAGACGCTTAATGTTGAAACAAATGGATATTCGGAAACTGGATCTATAACAACAAATAACAACGCTATAATTGATTGGTTATTCACCTGAACCTGTGACGTTTTAAAATAGTTCGTTTTTATTACAACCATTTTTGTGTTTTTTTTATACATTTTCGAGAAACTTGCCGTGCAATGAAATGCTCTAATATTTATTGCGTATTAAAAAATATTTTTTAAATCTAATTTTCCATAGCACTGAACTTCCTCGTTGATTAAGTGCATGTTTGAATTATAGAATTGAATTTTGAATTTCTTCACAAACTTTGTATACTTGGTGGAAATCTGTTATTGGTTCTGAGTTTATGCACTATATTTGTATGTTTAATATAAATATGTATGTAGAACTGTTTGTTTCACAAATAAAATAAACTAGGTATGAGCATTAGTGGCACTCTGGCGGTTCATAGTCCTCGATCGATGACACACACATGGTAAATAATTTCACCTGAAATTAAGAGTCAGGACCCCAAGAAGCAAATCAGCGTTTTCTATTGAATTGAATTCATTACATTCTGCGAAACACAAGATCAACGCCCTAGAAACGATATGAAGAACAAAGAAACGTGGCTTGTAAAGAGACCACAGGGCGCAGTCAATGCCCAGTCAGTCCAGTTCAATCAGTCACTCAGTTACAGCTTGAAGTTCAAGTACAGTTACTTCAACACCTTATCGCCGTAACAATTCACTATATTCGCCATGTAATAAATACACTTAAAACAGCAACCTCGGCTCTTCTGTCAATCTCTAACTGGGGTAGGAACCCCCAACAACCAAAATCCTACAGCACTATCACTCACGAATAATATTCGCCACTATTTATTTATTTAAAATCTTTAATAATATTTTCATCGTTGTATATTTTCACTATAAAACAAAACATTGATATATGTACATATTTTTTTTTTAAATAAACATAAATTTTGTTGAATGTTTGTAGCACTTACTTTGTAGTTCATTGTTATATTTTAAACACAATAACCCTTTCCTTACCGACACCCACTTTTCACTGTTTCTTTTAAGTATGTATATTGAGTCATTATATAACCCTGAAGAGGGCAACGCGAGTTTCCGAAACTAGTCGGTTGTGATACTAAATAAGTGGTTCATAAAAAAAGTGATTTTATTTATTTCTTAAAAAAAATTACTATCTACACTACACTATGAAGAAAGGAGAGGTCAAAGAGGAAAGGAAAGAAATAAGAGAAATGAAAAACTCAAATATTCAAGAAGTGACATTTCTTAAGTGATTAGAATGTAAATAAAGAGAGGCATAATCGAGAAGCAACTAATGTGAAAGAAGAGGCTAAAAAATTAGAGCGTTGAATGGGTATTGAAAGAGTTCTCTCGTTTCTAGAACGATAAGATAGCCTATGCTGTGATAAATATTGGAAGAGCTCTTTCAGATAAACAGGCGAAGTGGGATTATTTAAAATATTGTAAATAAGTAATATAATTTGAATGTTTCTTCTATGCCTGATACTGAGCCAGTGTAGTTGCGTGAGATATTTGGTTATTTGGTCAAATCTGCCGAGATTGAAGATAAAGCGTATTCAAACATCTATTAAAACAGAGTGGCAAAATGGAACGTTTAATCTCAATTTTGATTGGCAATGAATTGAGCCTTTACTTCGATAAATGATTTCGCAGATGTCTGTTTGCTATTATATATTTATTTTATATTTGATAATGATAATGGTAGAAAGTTGAAAACTGACGTAAAACTGTCGGTTTCAAGTAGGTTGTGCCTAAGTTATGGTGCGTTTCCATTCTCCAAGTATTTAAGCAAAATTCGCACTTCTGACAATAAGGCTCTCCTTTGTATGACTATATAAGCCATTATCCCTCAATTACACGTGTCATTAGGTCCGGGACTATTCAGCCGGAGGGCGAATTGTCCCTTCACACCACATTTGGCGGGAAACGTGGAATAATGCGCGGGAACGTGGCCGAAAATATGGCGACCCGAATTACTAAACACCGCAGGACAGCAAGTTAATCGCCGCGCCGTTCGATTGTTTAGAATCGAGAACACATTTAGAAATACAAATTGTCCTATAATGAGAGTGTAAAAAATCTGCGAACAGGCATGCGTACATCAGTGGCGAATGGTTATTTTATTTACAGGTAAGCTATAAAAAAATATCAAATATTTGTACTTACATATAAGGTACATAATATAATGTAAGTAAAATTTACTATAGATTGATATTTTTATGTGGTTCTGTGCGATACAACAACTCTCATCCATGAAATCAACTCAAACGATGTAACTTCGTGATATATTATATTATATAGATATATTATCCATTACTTTAATATATAATTCATTAAAAATAAATCAAAAATACCACTATGAATTCAGTCAATATTGGGTATTCAATTAAAATGTCAAATGGCCGAATGTTCTAGTAAATAATAGTGCTTAAAACGGCCGCGTGGAGCGCTATATGTCCTGCAATATGACGCATGAAAGTAATTATGGTATTATGTCATAAGTACCATCTCAAAGAAAAATAGTCCTTGAGAAACAATGTTTGAAATATTGTTTTCCAAATCAAGAATCTTCAAATAATTTGTGTAATCTGCAAGTTTAATCTAGGAGAAAAAACCCGCACTGGGGTTAATACATTCAAAATACAGTATACTTATTTGTATGAAAAATAAGCTGGAATAATCGGCTAGTTTCTTGGCTCACCGCAGGCGCTGGGCGCGCTTTATTAAAATTTATATTTTTATTAGGAGAAAAATACTTATGGTGGAAACTATTTAAAATAAATGGTAATTAGTTATTTGTTTTTCTGTAAATAAAGTTTCAATAAAACATAATTATAGTTAGTAAAATATAATGGTAAGCTGCGCATAATCGCTTCTTTACACGATTCGCCTCTGGCGTACATAGATAAAAATAAAAAAAACATTAAAAACGCCGGTGGCCGGATTAAAACGCACAATAGTTGTGGCGCAAGATGTACTAAAATATCAACAATTTTTCGAGTTTTTCCAATGTTTTGTTGGAAAGGACTGGATTTACCACTCTAGGGAGTTATTAATACAGATATATTACAACAGAGATGGAGAACCAACGATGTTTAGAGTGTGTCCAAATGTCTGTAGACAGGCTGGATTTTTTCCCAAGAAATTTATTTAAATTCGAATTTGTTGCAACAGAGATGAAAAAAAAAATTTGAAAAGGGAATATGGAAGTCTAGATATTAACAGGATTTATAACCTGTAATTTAAAAAAAATATGTATTCACTAAAAAAATTGTTGACAAAATAAGTACAAAATCGCAAATGGTTTGTAAATACATCATTAATAATAACGTTTCTACCTCTCTAATCGAGTGAAAATCGTGTTCAAAGAGGGAGTTCGTTTTACATTTATTGGCTGCTTTAAGTGGCCACTACATACTGTGTGATTTTCACCATTCTGCCTATGTTTGAACATCCACATTTTCTCAACTCTTCCATCAGTTGACTTTCAACTTCACTCCGCTCTTGTAATATCATAGAAGCTGTGGGGCTTCGCCCCTGCTTTTTTGCGCTCCACATCTACAGAGAAAAATTATTTTCTCCACCAAGTTATGTAGGTACTTAAATAAAATATTTTATAATAATTCTTATGATTTTATTTTATTTTATCTAACTTTTTGTACATAATGTTTTTGTACACTGGCGGGCTTATTGCCAAATGGAAATTTCTTCAAACCAACCAATAAAATAATAGTTTTGTTTTTTTATAATTCAAGTTTCAGAACATATTCAATATAAAATAAAGATTAAAAAACTAGAAATTAACGTATTTGTTTATAAACGACCTTAAATCAAAACTTAATAGTTTTGATTTAAGGTCGTCTCAATGGGAAAAAGGAAAAATGAGGAAAGAGGAAAAAGGAAAGGAGGAGAGATTAAGGAAGAGAAAGGAGATGTTTCTTCAGACGTGATTTAAACAGAAACACTGTAGTAACATCTTTGATGGTGGATGGGAGATGATTCCACAGTCGAGCCGCATGGACACTATATGAGTTAGAGAAGAAAGAGGAATTGTGGATGGGTATTAAGAGAGTGCCTTGAGAATTAGAACGAAGAGGTAAACTATGAACTGATAAGCGTTAAAAAAATTTACGCAGGTATATAGGACCGTAAGGATTTTATGACCTTAAAAAAACATGTAGAGCGAATGGACAGCGAAAAAACGGCCAAAAGGATCTACGATGCAAATGTTGATGAAAAACAGAGCAGAAAACGAGGAAGACCGAGAAAGACATGGCACGATCAATTCCATCAAATATTTGAAGATGGACATGTCAAAAGTAGGAATAATAGGCGTGCGTGCATGAGAAGATGTATGCATGTAGAGGAAACGAGGTCTGTATGCCAGCATATAGTGTTATGGCGTTCTATCCTCTCTGCCTACCCCTACGGGGAAACGGCGTGATGGTTTGTTTGAAAATAAAATAAGAGATGGTCTCCGTGTTTCTATCAATTGAATTTAAATAAGTAACTAGTAAAAAATAAATATTTTAGAATATTTTATACAATTCTTAAAGATGCCGGTTTTTGCGAAAGCGCTAATAGCTATTTGAGACTCAGTAAAAATAAAACAGGTTTGATTGACACTACTATAAGATTATTAAATTTATTAGTATTTTGCAATATAATGAATACATCATATACAATAGATCTTATTTTCTTAATGTAAAGTAATAATCCCCTTCACATGACAAGTAATTATTGTGGAGCCATTTATAGCATCAGACACTACCTCCGTTAGGTGTGAAGACTGATATTCAATAAGGCATTACTTAAGCATGTAACCTATAACAACATTATCTACATAAATGTTCACAGCCTCAAACAGGTTCAAGAGAAATATCGACCTGTATCCATCCTGACTCATAATAAAAGCCTTTACTAAATTACCCCGATTAATTTTAGTACATCGAAAGAAATTTATTAAGCTATTAATTGTACGATAGTTTCTAGACATTTTGTGTAATTATTGAATTTTTGTTTTTTGATTATAATAAATTTACATTTTTTCAATATTAGTGGCGGGAAAAAACTCGGAAAACGAATTTTCACAAAAAAATTTGAAACAAACTGAGATATAATATGAACTTATTCAAATTCGATTACCTGGTAGGTGCACTAAAAAAAATTTATTTTTTTTGCAACAATTCACGAACCACCTTCGAAATGCACTTACTTATATCCAGGATACATAGGTATGGAAATCAGTTTGAAAAAATATTTGATATTCTCAAAACAAATTCTGATAATGAATTAAAACGTAATCTTACTCGTTTTTTTAAAGAAAAGTAATGGATTTAAAATAATATATTATCAAATTTAACTTTGTTTCCTTTTAATACGTATTTTCTTCATCTTTATTTTAACGTTTTGTACACAATATAAATTGTCTATTGGTGGTTTTATTGCCAAATGGCAACTTCTTCCGACCAACTAATAACACAAAGTTGTTATGTAGCATTGAGGTTTATAATGAGGTAGGCACGAGCCTTCGAAATATTGTCCTTCAACCTGCGGCCAATTGGCATATGTTTGATAGACTGGACTTTAGTCTATTGCGAGTAATCCCCGGCTTCTTTTGAACTTTTGTCTCCTCGCAATTACTAAAATGCCGATATGTTCGCTAAGATACTGCACAAATCGATCTTGAAAGGCGATGGTATAACCTTTTACCGGTATGTTATGTTTTTATATTAATCAATACTAGTTATCAGTACTTATATCTCCTGTCTCTGTCCTGCTCAGTTAGTCGGGCGTATAGTGAAACGATAAACAAAGGTGACGCGTATGCGGAAGGAAACGACATCCTGAAAAGAAGATCGATGTAAACAGTCCGTGATTTTTACTGTACTACGTGTTTTGCTTTCCGGAGTCGAAGCGATATGACGTGACGACACTTGTTCCCTCAGCTGGTCATTCCCTTTCCTCTGGGGACGACTTTTTAGCTCGAATTTGTATGGAGTGTTATCTCTATATATTATATCTCAATGTTATTAGGATAGTTTAAGTTTTCGGATTGCTCTAAACAACTTATTATTTATAAAGTATTGGATTATTTTCTATTTTTATTATTACCTACTTACATACATACCGCGTTATTTTTATGTTAAATTATTCTCAACTTTACTTTTTTATATTTATATTTAGAATATAAGATTTTCTTATATAAACTATTATGTTTTACTTCGAGATGTTTGTTTTTTTTATTTATTTTGTGATGGTTTTTTATATTTTATTTTCACTAAATTGTAAAATTTTAATTATTTTATTATATTTCATATCATGTATTACATAATGGATTGTTGACTGTTGTGATTATTTCTGTTTTGCCGTTTTAAAACGAATGTTTTTTTTAATCGCCCAAGAATAAAAAGTAAAAAAAAACATAAATTAGATAAAAACAATATTTTTTAAAGGTACTTCTGTTAAAAAATATACTTAAAAGTTTTATGTAACTAAAATATAATTACTTTTAGACCGGTAGATTACGCCATTTCAAATTCAGACTAAACTTAGGTATCTGGGATCTCAATAAAGATTGTAAATACTTTAGTTGAAACATTTTGTATAGAATTGTATTATCTTTTTTATTTTTAAAAGAACATAATTCTGGTTGTAATATTTAATTTATAACAACATCTTATTTACGTTTTTATAAAATTCAGACCTGCTTTTATCGTTTTCGGTAATTTAAGAGTTCAAACACCTAACTTTCCTTGTTTTCCTACGTAGCAAAAGGCTATTTTGATTAATTCACAACATTTTCATTCCGATGAAAATCATTCAAGTGGTTGACATTTTGTACGAAAATAAAAGTTCGTCATGAATTATGATTCAAGCTTTTTAATAAGAAGCTTTCTCCTTTCTGCCACTCAAAAGATTTAAATGTGATTACCATTAAGCTTTGGAAAAGGAGGAAAAGAAATAAATTGCTTTGAACCATTGATTCATTTCCGTCACAACGCCATGTTACATTGCGTTTTTGCTCAGCTGACTTCGAAGCCTTCGGTTTTCATTTCTTTCAGTCATCAAATGGCCTTTTCAGTCATATTTTAGGGTTGATGTTTGAAGCGGGTTCGCAATAACCTTTTATGTAAGTTTTCATGATTTGAATTTCGTAGTAAAGCCATTTTTATATCGAAACATTGATAATTTTAACAGCTTTTGACCGACAGGAAAAGATCCCGATTTTGATGGATTTATTTTCCCTTAATAGCGGTATACTCACTTGGTATTTTAAATCCTTTTAATGTTTCCACAAAATACCGCAAAAATAACCACCCATAAATTTTCAAACCTCATTTTTGGTCATAAATGAGTATTCTTACAACGCGTAAAATATTTTATTATTCGTCTTTGTGGTGCAATAGCTAGCATAGTTGCCTACGGTGTTGTGTTCTCATGTTCCATTCCCGGCATGATCGACGTGAAATATTAAGCTTTTTTTTTCTGTTTCCCAAATATTTTTATTATTTTAAATGTTATAACACCCTAATTTTCTAAATTTACAACAGGGAAATATCACATACTACGAATGCAAAAATAATTTAAAATGAGTAATTGTATTTTTAAAATTAATATGGATATTATGGAGAAATATTTCCATTTATAACTTTAAAAAATAAATTGACATCAACATTCGTGACAATGTTATAAAAAAAAATATTTATAAGGTTAGGAACAAAGTTGAAAATTAACATGAATCGTGACGTATTAGGGGCGTGGCCAATGCAATGACCCGTTTTTGCGGGAATACCCCCACCATCAAGTTTTGATGTAATTTATGATTAGTTAAAAATTTTAATCGTTTTGAGGTAGCCACTTTTTTTCTTAAAAGCCTATTAAAAAATTGAAAGAGAAATAAGTAAATTGTGAAGACTAATTAAATTCCAACATAGCTGTCAGTTTAATAAAACGAACGCCTAGATGCGAAAGTAATGGCACTAAGTTCTAACATATAAGAGTATCTAGGCGTTAGAAAGTTACCACTGTAAAAAATAATTAAGTTATTATATTTTTTATAATCGCTCAGTACCACAGTAGATAAATGCAGACGATCTTTCTATCACCGAAGCCTATTTAAAATATAAATGAGAACTATTTTAAATGTTTATGGCGTAAGGAACGCGGACTAATTCTTTGCGGTCATTCATTGAATTTATTCGATCATATGATGTGGATATGACAAGTATGTAGAACATTCCGAGGTAAGAAGATACAGATAGTACAGAAGTTAAGTATACCGTCTTGATATATACAGATGAAGATAGCGTTCATAATCGAGGCACTGGCTTAAACAATCACTTAATAAACAGTAAAATTTACCATTTTGCCTATCTTACATACTTTTAATAAAGTATTTATCTTTATAACATGAAGAAAACACGTAAAAAATTAAAGAAAATTCTTTTATGGGTTTTTTTTTCTTGTAACTGTTGGGAATCGAACCCGCGACGCCGGTTTCATAGTTAGTCAGCACGTCTAACCAACAGCGCCACGGCGCCTTTACTTCTAAACATGTTAGTTATTAAAATTAATTGTATTTTATATTACTTGTGTATAAAATAACCTGTTTAAAAAAACGTGTCCCTCCTAAATATCTCTAGACTTAGTGGGTAACTAAAATAATGTCTTGTCTAAAATAACTAAAATAATATACAAATGCTTGCTGATAGGCTGGATTTTCTCCCTAGGGTGTTATTCAGATCTAATTTTGTTGCAGCAAAATTAGATAGTTAAAATAATTCCATACATAACAAGTAACGTCAAATATATTTAAAAAATGCGGTTTTGAAGCACCGAAAGATAAAAATAAGCCCCGACAAGTCTGTTAATTTCATATGTCCTTCTCAAAACTGTTTTCCATCTCAGTTGTAATTACATCAATTAATTAAAGCATTAGATAGAAATACACCACAGTTATCGTATTGTATAACGGAGTCTTTTTTTGTGCTGAATTCCGCGGTCCTTGTAAAAATATCTCGGGTAGTCCTACCTTTATTCGTTCCCTTAAAGCCCTCAAAAGGAATGTCGTCAAAAGAATGATGAGCGCGTTCCTATTTCTCATTACGGACGGAAAGGAATGAAACATAGACATTTCAGTAATTCTTATTTCTCATCCTTTTTCTATCACGTGTTCACCCCCTAGCTATAATTTATACCACCCCCAATTGCCTATATTTAGCGCTACAAAGACGAATCATTCATGTTTTTATGTGACGCGTGTTCGAAATATTACATAAAATTTCAGTTTAGCGGTGAGATTATTTTTCCGACTGAAAATTCAAACAGCAAACAAACCATCACGCCGTTTCTGTAGGGGTTAACAGAGAGGAAAGAACGCCATATCAATCTGTCTTTGCACACAGACCTCGCCTCCTCGACATCCGTACATATTTTCAAGCACGCGCGCCTATTTATCTCACTTTTGACATCTCCATCTTAAAGTATTTGTTGAATTTGGTCGTGACATGTCTTCCTCGGTCTTTTTCGTCTTCTGCGTCCATCAACATTTACATTGTAAATTCTTTTAGCCGTTCCTTCGCTGTCCATTCGCTCTCATGTCCAAACCAAAGTAGTGCTCCTTTCATAATTTCGTCTATAATGGTGGTCTCAGGCTTACATAATTGCATTTTTTAACGTAACAGCACGAATTTACGAACAAAATTACACATACATACTGATCCATACATTCACATACACAATCGGGTTGTGGTCCTGTGGCTAGTGTCTCGGACTCACGGACCAAAGGTCCGTGGTTCGAATCCTACTCTACCCCAACTCGATTCCTATTTTCTAATAGTGAGTTATTTACAACTCGTTGAAAATGTCCCTCAAAATTAAATATTTGGGTAAATCATAAGAACGCAAATATTTATTTTTATTAAAAAAAATATATATATCCGTACACAATATACATGTAGATATGCACACAGATATACGTAACAACACACAATGTAAATATTTTAGTACGAAAACCAAAAAGTATCAAAAAACTTAAAAGTAACATATTTTGTTAGCAATTTAGCTAAATAAATCAAGTACTTTTTTTATATGACCCGTTTTTTAGCATATCTTTTAAAGGTGTGATTGGTTGAACTTTTCATGCCTGTAACATTATAAGTAAGAACATTTAAAAAAAAAAAAAAAAAATATTAAAAAATATTTTATTTTTTTTATTAATATTTGCGTTCTTATAATTTACGCAAATATTTAATTTTGAGGGCCATTTTCAACGAGTTGTAAATAACTCAGTATTAGAAAATGGCAACCAAGTTGGGGTAGAGCGGGATTCGAACCACGTATCCTCGATCCGTGAGTCCGAGACACTAGCCACGGGACCACAACCCGATTCATTGTCATGTGATGATTTATAAAAGAAACCCCCTCTTCAGTGGACCATTGGTTAAACCTGGGGATGTTAGAGCACTCGCCCCCTTCTAAATAGCCCATTGCCATAATATTTTTAAGCGGTATTTTCCCCTGTGTCCGCCCGGATAAGGAATTTTCTGTCTATAAAAAATAATCCGAACCCTCTATAAGTGTTTTTGACTCAATGACTGCGTAACATAGTATTTAACAAGTTAATATAATTATTGTGATGAATTATCCGAAGCTTTTTAGGGTAATGAGTAGACTAAATTAATTTCTTCGAGTCTCTGGTATTACTCAAAACTTTTTAAAAAGTTCGATCAAGTAATATAATTGTTGTACTATGGAAATTCTTATGAATGCGTATAACTTTTCTTTTGTATTGTACTTAAGGCAAGAAAAAGTTTGCCAAATTTTTCCGTCTGTGAAACTCACCCAAGCTTGATAAATAACCCCATGAATGCAAACTTTTTATTGATTCAATCGATTATATAGGCTAAACTTGTTGCAACAGAGAGGGAAAACATATTTGAGAAAGGAATATAGAGTCGGGTTGTGGTCCTGTGGCTAGTGTCTTAGACTCACGGATCAAAGGTTCGTGGTTCAAATTCCACTCTACCCCAACTTGATTCCCATTTTCTAATAGTGAGTTATTTACAACTCGTTGAAATTGAATATTTGGGTAAATCATAAGAACGCAAATATTTATTTTTCTACAAAAAAATAAGTAAAATAAAACAATATAGAACACTGAACATTTACAGGGCTCCTGATCTGTCATTGGCTGGTTTAAGTGGCCACTTTACACACTGTATAACATTTACCATTCCGTTTATATTTAAATTTCCACATTTCCTTAACCCTGCTTGAGAATTCTTTGTTAAAATTGAATCCAATAAAATAAAGTGATACATGATGTTTGTTCTGGGAAATATCCGGATAGTTAGAATAACCTCTGAATTGAGGCAATTTTTTTAAAGAAAACGCAAAATTTATCCTTAGGTAACTTTTTTTATTTCTTTTGAATTAAAACAGCTAATTGAAATCACATTAAAACTTATTTAAACATATCCAGCAAAGTGAATCGCTTTGACGAAGAAACTCGTTTAGGAGCATTTTTTGTTCTTATAACATCTCGCCTTATAAAACATTAAAGTTTGTAAGTGAAAATTCTTAGTGAAAATTCATTTTATTTATATTTTACTCTGTCTATTTTACTGGGTTTTTAAATATGTTTTTGAATATACCAATACAAAATGTGAATTATGACTATTTATTAACACTGCTTAACCTAACAACACTTTCTAAAAGAAGAACTATTAATGATCTCACTGTACTGTATAAAATTGTAAACTCTCTTTTTGACGCACCAAAAATACTTGAATTGATTAATTTTAGAGTACCTGCTGTCAACACTTTGAGTACTTTATTGTTTCATTGCTCCAGTACTTCTTCCAACAAACAAAACAATTCATTGATACCGAGACTGCATAGGTGAGGTAACACTTATGGAACGGCTGCAGACATTCTGTCCAAATCTTTACTATCTTATAAGTCCACAATATCAAGTTTATTTGTAGCTGCTCGTCAAACTATTATTGACAATTCAATTCCATAAATGAAAAAAATACTTGTTTATTTTTATTATAATCATATACTTGTTTTTGATTTTTTACTATTATATCAAATTGCATTGTAGTATTGGCAAATACGCATTTCATAGATACATATTTTTATTTCTTATTTTTTCGTGATAATATATGCTTGCTTGTTTATTAATTTAACTTAAAAATGTCTTTCTTGCTTACCGTAACACTTTATTTATTGTTTGCTTTACAGAATTTATTTCATAAGCTTATATCTTTGCATTTTTTGTTTATATGCTTACTGTTTTTTTTTTGCATACCTTTGTTATTATTGTTTTTTTTTACATTGTAAAACTTTTTATTATATCCTTTTTAACTAATTTCACATATTTTTTCTGTATATTCTGTGTTTATTATTTAGTATGTTAGCATGTTGTTTATTATATAAATAAAACACGAGTGATACTTTAATCCACAAATTTGGAATATCCAGTGACCGGTTTCATCGCTTTCGCGACATCTCCGAGACTGGTATCTTTATTAAAGAGTTAAATGTATTTATACAAAACAGAGGTAAGGATAGATAATTCAAAGTTATATGTAAGTAAATTAAATAAAGTTATTTTTATCTTAAGGATCATTATCAACAAATTTTCTTTGGGTTAACTAATGAGTTGATATAATTCTATTTTAATGAGTTTGAGTATTTTATTTTATTGTAAGTGTCCCATCCTTCGGATATTCCAAATTTGTGGATTAAAGTATCACTCGTGTTTTATTTATATAATAAATTACAATGAATTTCCATCAAGAATTTTCACTTACAAACTTAAATGTTAGCATGTATTTCATTTTTATTTTTTGTAAATTCCTTTTTTAATTTTTTTTATTTATTTAACTTTTGTACATAATGTTATTTGTACATTGGCGGGCATATTGCCAAATGGCAATTTCCTCCAACCAACCAATAAAATGAAAGTTTTAGTTACAGAACATATTCAATAGAAAAAAAAGATTAAAAAGCTAAAAGTATATAAAAATAGAAATAAACGTATTTGTTTATAAATTACCTTAAATCAAAACTATTACTCAATGGGAAAAAGGAAAAAAGAGGAAAAAGGAAAAAGGAAAAAGGGAAGGAGGAGAGATTAAGGAAGAGAAAGGAGATGTTTTTTCAGACGTGATTTAAACAGAGATAATGTAGTAACATCTTTGATGGTGGATGGGAGATGATTCCACAGTCGAGCTGCATGAACACTATATGAGTTAGAGAAGAAAGAGGAATTGTGGATAGGTATTAAGAGAGTGTCTTGAGAATTAGAACGAAGAGGTAAACCATGAACTGATAAGCGTTGAAATTTTTCTTTTTTTTTTCATAAATACCTTTTACTACATTTTTAACTATGTTTTTTTCTACTTTTGTTGAAAAAAAATTCTCACGCGCATTAATTAGTTTAGTGAAATAATTTACTGTATCTCTTTTTGCTTTTCTTCCTTCATGACAATTATTCTTATTTCCGCTTTATATATTTTGACGTTTCGTTTTAGTTTTTAATATCGTTTAACCCGTTATTTTGGTAATTTATAACTTACACTTTATACAACACTCTTAAATTATTATAACAATGATGTTTTTGTGCTATATTCCATTAATTTTATACTAGTTTACGTTTGGAACTTCATATGTATGATTTACATTTTATTTGTTTTATTAGTGTTTAACGATATTTCTTTTATTTGATTTGAGTTAACTGACCCTGACGTTTGGGAGCGAAGTATGGACTTGGAAAACAGGGATGAAAGTAGGCTGAATGCTGTCGAAATGCCATCTCTTGGGCGAATGTGTGGTAAAACTATGAACGATAGATGCGCAAATAGTGAGATCCGTTCATTATGTAAGGCTGAGACAAGTATTAGCGACAAAATCAAGAAAGGAGCGCTGTGCTGGTTTGGACATGTAGAGCAAATGGACAGCGAAAGAACGGCCAAGAATATTTACAATGCGAATGTTGATGGGTGCGGAAATAGATTTAAATAGATATTAAGATATGGCATGATTAAATCCAACATATACTTGAAGATAGACTCGTCAAAAGTCGGAATTATCGGCGCGCGTGCATGAGAAGATGTATAAATGAAGAGGAAACGAGATGTTTATGCAAAAATAGAGTGATGTGGCGTGCTATCCTCTCTGCCTACTCTTACAGGGAAACGGCGTGATGTTTTTTTGTTGTTTTTGTTGTTGATTTGAGTTAATCTAAAAATCAAAGTTAATGAATTGATTTGAGGTTAAATGAGAATGTTGGATTACAATTACAAAAATCGTTTATTGAGAAGATACACACTAGTTACATCCTTACAATTTTGTACAGAAGGAATTTATAATAACGAACATTGGCGAGTAGCTGGTGGACGGGCGACACAAAAGACCACGATCAAATGTGCATACTCTTTCGCTGCACGACGTTTAATTACTTGTCCGAGTTGACGTTGCATCAGGTTACGCGTTGCGGGCCAAAATGGTGTTCGGCCCTGTCAACTTTACGGCTTGATGGTGATGTCCTCCACAGTATAAAAAGTGTGAAACCTCAATTTTTTCCGTGCTTGTTGAACAATTAAATAAATTTAGGAGCAATGGACACGTTTTCGTATCACTACTCTTTAAACTATTTAACTCTGCCGGGTGCGTCTATGTGCATCAATTGATGCCTAAAACAAACACCATTTACTATTTACCATATTCTTTAATCTTCGCATAGCTCAAAAATGGCTTTAAAAAACCGTTTTCCCATGTCGATATTTTATCGTCAAACTCGCTAAATGTTTAAACTTCAAAAAAACTTAAATCATAACAACACATGTCAAAATTTCGTACTTACCAAAACACCCGCCACTTAACAGGGCAGTAAAAACTCAATGGGCCTTGAAAATTGGCAAAACGATAAAATAGAACGTCGACATAAAACAACGTAAAAAGTTTTTATCGCCTTAACAAAACATTTTATTCGATATGTTTGTAGATACATCAGCATCAAAGTATAAACTCTAAGGCTGGTTATGGTTCGTCTACGAATAAAGGACCTAACTTCTGAACTTTTCTAATTAGCCTAGTTAGCTTAGATAGGATTAGATTCAACCGAACCCTTCGGCTGCTAATCAGTTTTTCGAGAATCTAATCAGAAATGCTTTAATTTATATTGATTTTTAAAATTGTAAAGAATACGCTGTTTTCCAAACGCACTGTTTTAAAATTTATAACTAATTCTAGTAAATATATTTCGTTTCATTTACCGCTAGTTCTCGTACAACGGAGTAAGCAAGTCGTCATACAGTTCTTGTAAACCCTTTCCGATTTGTAAATGAAGGAAAACCTTTTGAAAAGGATTCTCGTATAGCGCGGCGCATTATTTTGAACATAATTTTTTAATCCACTTTATTATTTTCGTTTTTTGTTGATTAAAAATCAAAACATCGAACATTAATGAAAATCCTAGAACCTTAATTAAAAATACAACTTTTCAAACGATAAGGAAAGTTTCTCGGCTAGTAGCTTTTAATTGTTTTTTCGTCGTTTGTTTTTGATACTGACGTAGGTATTTTATTTTGAATAACTTTGAACTATTTTCGTATTTTATTTTCTTTGTTTTTTAAAACTTAAATGGGGCTGCTCCAAATATGTAAATCCATTATTTCTTTCATCGCTCGCTTTAGTTTTAATAGTTATTATTTTCTGTTTTAGTATTTTCTCTTTAGCTTTTCCAATTTCTTAATATCAGATAAACTAGTAATGATATTTTTTCTTTATTTTAGTTAAATATATCAGTATGCATAAAAAAGAACACATTTCATCAGGAATTAATGTTATAATTTGATTACTGACCGTTGTTAACTGTCAAAACACAAACGGCTAGGTTACGAAATCGTGTACAGATAACGTTACCTTATACAAACTCATATCGAGTTTAATTGTATTTTGTTGATAGGATACCAACCTAATTTAACATCAAATCTTGGGTTTTCACATAATTATTTCGATTATTTATTTATTTATTTATTATATATATACGGCCTAAGCCAATTACAACAGTTACATGAAGAAACACAAATGCAAGAAACTGAACAAAAGAACATAAAATTATTTAGCAAAGACAAACAAGGGCAAAACAATAATAGTATACAATATATTAAAAAAAACGAAAGACCAAAAACTTTGAGCTAAACTATGCCAATCCAACTTCATCCCACACTGTTTAGTCGCGAAGAGATCTACGAAAAGCCGGAAGATCTATCCCAAAAAATTCCAAGTCGTGTGATGAATTGACTAATCTACACATTCTGGACATTGGGGCATAAAAACCAAAGTTGCTCTTAGAAGATTTTATAAATAGCAGATTTTGACTTCTGGTGACACGGTTGGGAACATGAAAAGAAATTGATTGCAACAGAGATGGGACATCACTTAAAGCATTAAGTATTTTGAAAATATCATATCAAGTCCATCTCAGTTCATAAACGGTTTTCAGGGGCATAAAAAATTGAGCAGAGCTGTCATAATGATAACGCGAGCGACGCCATTTTTGAATGTGATTAAAACAGAGGAAATATCTTTGGTCAACTTTAGCGACGATTTAAACGAGATTCACATTTTTTTTGCGATATTCAGAGATTGTGAAATCGATTTTTGAACTTAAATGCGATTCAGCAGGACATGTAAGCTAGTCAGGTTTTACAAGGAGATAGTGAAATCCCCCTACGGGTTTTTACCTACACTTATCTACTTAATTTCATTTATGGTATATCTTTATTATTAAAATTATAAAACTCACAATAAAATAACAAAAACAAAAACAAAACATAAACTATACATTTGTGGAGCAGTTGATTCAATATTCATTTGGGCGAATAAGACAATCCATTTTACTTCTACCTAGCTCCACTATCCATTTTCTTATAGCCTTTATTTATGTTAAGTATTAATATAAGGTAAACTACTATCATATTTTTGCAACCACAACAGGCCATGATGTAAGTGAAGTACCACAGAAAAAATAAAGCTTTGGAAAAAAACATTTTAATTATTGCGACCTGACCGGGAGTTGAACGTTAGATAAAACAGCGTTGCCGAGGGAATCGGTAGATGCAAAAAAATAATATCTAGATTTCAGTAGATTCTTTGTCCTAGTGGCGGGATGGGGGGGGAGGGGCTAAGCGTAGATGTATTAAAAATTCCCTATCATTTTTTTATTACGAAATTTCGATAAACATTCAAGTACATTTTTTAAAAATCAAACCAAATGGCGTTCCCCTTAGACTAATGGCTAACGCTAGTCTAACACACGGAGAGTTTCGGATTTGATTTCCCATGAGATCACAATAATTTACGTATTTTTTTACGTTTATGGTAATTTTAAGCTTGACGATAAAATAATAACTACTAGCCGCTGAAATCGGTTACTAAATTTGAGCAGAAAATAGTTACAGGTGACAAACACATTTCATCATTATTAGGTGATCTGCTGACATTCTATTTAATAAAATAGATACTTATGAAGATAAATGATATATCTTTAATTTTTCAACTTCGAAAATAACCGGGAATCACTATTTACCAATACTAATCAATTAACGCATGTATTATTTACGACCGAAGGATAAGTAATATTCAAAACATAAAAATAATAAAAATACTTTATAGTTTTATTCCACTTTTATTTATAATTATTTTATTTTTAAAATTTTTGATCAGTGACCGAGTTTCGTCGTGACCGACATCGTCAGACTGGAGACATCGTCAGACCAGTCTGACGATGTTGGTCACGACGAAACCCAGTCACTGGTAAAAAAATTATAAAATAAAATAATTATAAATAAAAGTGGAATAAAACTATATACGTATTTTTATTATTATAATTAAAATGCAGTTCCACCAAGAAATGTCAGTAGAAAAACTCAATATTATAATAATAATACACAGATGGCAGAAAAAGTAGCTTTCGGAGCAAACAGAAATGTAAGTATTTGGCATATTTATTTATAAGCGGATTGCCTATATTAGGGACATAAAAATTGGATTAAAAAATCTACGGAATAAGTTGAAATTTTAAAAAATCGGTAGAATTTTGATCAAATTCGGTAGATCGGTAGATTTCACCCAAAATCGGTAGATCTACCGAAAAATCGATAGGGTTGACACCGTTGGTAGAAAATTAAAAAAGGTAGAGTGTTTACTGTCAAATATGTGTACTTATTTATTGTTACCGTGTAGGAAAATTGGACTTTTATTTGGAAAACCAATAATGGCAAATTAAACAAGTAAACATTAAACTATGAAGCATAATTTATTGTACCAAGCCTCATGTTTACTATATTATTATACAAGTTATGTTGATATACTCGTAAGTCTATTTTTAATACTTATACATGTTCTAATATTTTTTCTAAAAAAAATATAGTCCAAATATTTCCGTAATAAAATGGTTTTAAATAAAAATATATATACTCGTACATAGGTATGATAACGGCGCGTGGCGGCCTCCGTGGTGTGTTGGTGGTTAAGACGCTTGACTCACACACGGAAGGTTCTGTGTTCGGTTCCTGGTGAGGACACAAAAGTTAAATGTGATTTTCCTCAGACCTGGGTGAACTGTGCTGTAAACCACCTCTGTAATTAGGTATCGAGACTTGTTGTTGTGCAAAAAAATTTCATTAAAAACGTTTGTAAGTATAATGTAAACTGTAACTTTATTAGAAATAACTAAATACAAAATCCTAGAACTCTTTATAAATTAATTGTTATAATTTGTTTATTAATTGATATAACTACCTTATACTCGCGGCTTCCCTCGCGTGGTTTTAGGGAGAAATTAGTAAATCAATTAATTTTGTCTTTAAGCAAAAAAAAAATTTCACTGTAAAATGATACATTTTTGGGGAAAAAAAGTAGTCTGATCGATTGCCGGTTTATTTACTATCGCTATGTAAAAAAAACGACGATCCGTAAGTTTATGGCAACGAAGCATCGTTGTTCTGTTTTAATATTAAATTTTCTTCCACTATGGATTCGTTTTCCAATAAGAATTTCTCGGGGGTAGTTTTTTTTTTCGAGATGAAAAGTATCTTGTGATATTTGTCAGCTCTTCATTCTCTCTCTTCTTCATGGAAAGAAAATGATAAATTTCTTTGCAATTTTACTTTTTAAAATTATTTTTAAATACTTGTTTTTTGCAAACACGAAAATATATGTATGTAGCATTTTTTTTGCAATACTAGTACTAACATAACGTGTAACATTTATGTACCACATCTTTATAACTTTTCTACTTTATTGCAATGTGTGGGAGTTGTATTGGAGGCAGAATTAACAGTTCGCAATGGAGTCCTGCTGACGTTCGAATGACGTTGAATAAGGAAGTTCAGTGTCTTTATTTTATTTTTTTATTTGTTAATAGACTATTTAACCAAGCCAAAATAAAAAAAAATTACATATCGTATTATCAGCGCTATGATTTTTTAAAGTTTTGTATTTTTAAAATAACTTCGCCTGTGACGTCAGATGTTATTCTCTGTTAGTTCTTCCCATAGGTTCGTTTTCGGTTAGCCAACCGGATATCCTGCACAGCTCTCACATCATTGGTTGATTCATATGAACCAGTTAAGTCAATCAAAGTGAGCGTTATTAGTCAAATATTTTTTACATTTTTTTTCGTTCATTTAAAGAAACTTTGCGAT
This sequence comes from Micrasema longulum, assembly GCF_059751315.1. Lineage (NCBI taxonomy): Eukaryota > Metazoa > Arthropoda > Insecta > Trichoptera > Brachycentridae > Micrasema > Micrasema longulum. The sequence goes on from NW_028277790.1 coordinate 496,934, forward strand.
TCAACTTAATGCTCTATTTTTTACCGCGCGCAAGAAAACATTTTTGTATCCAATTTCTCGTAGGGCTGAAGTTCCTCATTGAAATGAGTTCTGCGTTGGTTTGGACTTGTAAAGCGAATGGACAGCGAAAGAACGGCTAAAAGATTTACGATGCGAATGTTGATGGATGCAGAAAACAAGGGGGACCGAGAAATAAATGGCGTGACCAAATTCAACAAATTCTTGAAGATAGACTTGTCAAAAGTCGTAATAATCGACGCGCGTGCATAATAAGATGTATGAATGTAGAGTAAGCGATATATACATGTAAATATTGTGAGCAACTCGATAAACTTGAACGACTTCAGAATACATGCATAAGGTACATTTCTGGTCTTAGGAAATATGACCACATTTCTGATTATCGTAGGCAATTGAAATGGCTCCAAATTAGACAGCGGAGAGACTATCATTCCCTCTCACTTCTGTTCAATGTATCTCATAGTCCTAACGCTCCTATATACCTGCGTGAGAAATTTCAAATCTTATCAGTTCATGGTTTACTTCCTCTTTCTAATTCTTAAGGCACTCTCTTAATACCCATCCACAATTCATCTTTCTTCACTAATTCATATAGTGTCCATGCGGCTCGACTGTAGAATCATCTCCCATCCACCATCAAAGATGTTACTACATTATCTCTGTTTAAATCACGTCTGAAGAAACATCTCCTTTCTCTTCCATTATCTCTCCTCCTTTCCCCGTTCCTCATTTTTTCTTTTTCCCATTGAGTAATAGTTACGTTTATATATACTATTATATATCTTTATCTTTTTAATCATTATTTTCTATTGAATATGTTCTGTAACTTGAAATATAAAAATAAAACTATTATTTTATTGGTTGGTTTGAAGAAATTGCCATTTGGCAATAAGCCTGCCAATGCACAAATAACATTATGTACAAAAAGTTAAATAAATAAATAAATGAAAAAATACTCAGTGGTATGACGTTTCTATCCTCTGCCTACCCCTACAAAAAAAACGGCGTGACGGTTTGTTTGTTAGTTAATGAATACCGAAACGTGACATTTTGTAGGTACGATATGATCCACTTTATCAAATTAAAATATGCATGTATCAATATATTGTTTTCTGAATTTTTCAGAAAACTTCCCTTTAGCTAGGGGTTCTCATTGCCATGAGCGCAATGCAGTATAATATTATGTAACCTTATTTTCTCTTGCCTCACTAACAGTTTTCCGTAAGGGCGCCGTTTAGTGTTTACGAAACATGAAAATTCAAGCCTTTTGCAAGGCAAATCAATTTTCTTACTTAATAAGTATTTTATTTTCAACAAAAATACACGTCGGTTTGGTCAATAACCAAATGAAAAAAGTTTTAATTTACCTGGTAATAATATAATTTGAGACATATTTGTTGATGAGGAATAGGAAACATGTGGATCAATTTATTTATTCAAATCTCAGAGTAATAATGTGCCAAGCTATAGAGGAGCTCAAACGTAAAAAAAACATTCTATGACTATTGGGTATTAAGTTAGCTACAGTTCGCAGCAAAACAATGGGCCGTACTCAGGTCGAGAATTGCCAAATGGATATAAATTTTCAATGTAAATATTTTTAAATGTGTACCTGTGTATTTATTTTTGCAGGGTTATTCCAATTTATTTTTCTATAATTCGACTTTATTTATTTTATAAAACTGAAAATACGTGTGTGTTAATTTTTTTTATTGATTTCATTCACACTTTACTTATTTTACATTTATTGAGACATAAATCCCATCTCCATGGAACCAAAGTTCTGTGTTGAGTTTGTTTGTTTGTCCGTCACATCTCTTATCGCGCGCAAGAAAACATTTATTGTAACCAATTTCCCGTAGAGCTGAAGTTCCTCATTGTAATCCTTATAAAACCATATTGTATGCATATGTTATTAATATTCTAATGTCTGATTTCTTTTGTTTCAGGTAATATTTATGAAAATATTTTAATTACAATGTTGACTGATGTCAAAGGTAAGATAAGTATCTTAATAAAGAAGCAATTTTTTAACATTAACGGCACGAATTTGGCCTGGTGCAAAATAACTCATAAACCTTTTATATGAGAATAAATATTTGATGTAATTAATTACTGCTTAATTACATATTTAGGTGATTTAAAAAAAAAAATACTCCCAGGGATATTTTTTGCGTAGAGATGTTACCCGTTTGGCTGTCTAAAATTACTACTAAATATTTTGAATTTTTCTACTGACATTTCTTGGTGGAACTGCATTTTAATTATAATAATAAAAATACGTTTAAAGTTATATTCCACTTTTATTTATAAATTTTTACCAGTGACCGGTCGTCAGACTGTATGTCGGTCACCAGTCTGACGATGTCGGTCACGACGAAACCCGGTCACTGGTAAAAATTTATAAATAAAAGAAAATAAAACTGTATACGTATTTTTATTATAATAATTAAAATGACTACTTCTTTAAAAACTTTAATATCATGATTATGATAGCAAGTAAGTTCTTGTAGTTTGATTAAAATTTTAAAGTACAAATTTGCACCACTGTTTTCATTTATGTAATAGGTTTTTTGTTTAAATCCAAGGAAGCAGTATAATTTTTTTCATGCCATAAATAAAATAATTCAAAAAGATGTAGCTCAATAGGGTTACCGATTCATTTATAAAAATTAAAGTAACTAAAACTCAGATAATATAAATATTACCTAGATGTAAAATGTCTGGCCTGTTTACAAGAATGAATATCAAACGTGTGACAAAATTATAGATAAAATTATGATTTCTTTTGATTTATTTTTGAGAAACCCGGATGAAAAAGTGTTCATTTTTATTTATTAACCCTTTCATCCCGAATATTTATTCAAATACACAAAAATTTAAAGATTGTTTTACCCTCGTAACTACCGAAATTCAAACGCGGCGAGTGTATTTTTTAATCAACCCTAAGTAGATGTATATTTTTTATACGTCGGTAATCAGCACTACACAGAAAGTTTGTTTGTAACTTTGGCAGCTGGCTTTGTTTGTTTTGGAGCAAATTCTGTCGCCTTTATAAATGAAATTTAAGGCAAGTTTTAAATATATTTCAGTAAATTATTATTTTTCTCTTTTATTCACTCTTAAAATAATTTATTTTTCTTTAGTAGAATCAATAATAAGATATGGTATAAAGTCGTGGGGACATTCGACTAAAACTAGTATTAAAATGATCCAGGGTCTACAGTATTCTATAGTTAAGTAAATTGTACTTGCTGAGATTTACGAACAAAGAAGTAATAATGATCTCCTGTACAAAACAATCAAAACTTTGCCTGTTCGAGGACTACTGTGGCTTTGCATCATTTTGGAACAATTTAATAGTAATACATTCAAGTTTCCTCTCAAACATAAACATAATACACGCTTCACGTCTAATGATGGCTTGGTAGTACCTAAAGTATGTAATAAATATGGAAATAGAACTCTCAAATATTTGGTACCTAGAATTTTTAATTTATTACCAAAAGAACTTAAATTTAACTCACATTGTAACAAGAGCAAAATAAGAGAGTGGGTACTCGATCAAGAGTTTATATATGAATAGTAGCTTAGGTGTAAATATTTTAATTTTTCATATATTTTCTTGTGTTTAAAAAATAAATTTAGATATTATTATTTGTAAAAACATGTTTATTTTGATCTTCCCGGCTGTTAATTTTTATCTGTTATTCATTGTTTTTATAAATGTAAATAATATTTAAATTTATTTCAACAGAGAGGGAAAAAGTTTTCGAGGAGAAATTTGGAAGTCTAGGCATTTACAGGGCTTATGACCTGTCATTGGCTGGTTTAAGTGGCCACTCTTCCAAATTTCTCCTCGAAAACTTTTTCTCTGTTGAAATAAATTTAAATATGAACAACTCCCTAGGGAGGAAATCCAGCCAGTCTGCAAGCATTTGGACATAATCAAACATTGTTGAATTACTACCTGGTAAAAGAAGAAGTATAAAAATTGGAAAATTGTTTCCAGGCGTTGCCTAGTAGGTGATTTGGTTCAGCTGGATGAATCTCACCCACGTGATAAAGGTTTCAGCTCTTTCACTTCACAAAAGTCAACAGATGGAAGAGTTGAGGAAATGTGGATGTTCAAACATGGGCAGAATGGTGAATGTTACACAGTGTGTAAAGTGGCCACTTAAACCAGCCAATGACAGGTCATAAGCCCTGTAAATGCCTAGACTTCCAAATTTCTCCTCGAAAACTTTTTCCCTCTCTGTTGAAATAAATTTAAATATGAACAACTCCCTAGGGAGGAAATCCAGCCAGTCTGCAAGCATTTGGACATAATCAAACATTGTAAATAATATTATTAAGTCAGTATAAATATAATCTTCACAAACAAGCTACAAAAAGTGGCTTGGTGGGATTTTAGTTTTAGTAAAAATATAACAAGTGATTTTTTTTTTAATTTTAAAAATGTATAATTATGCTATTAAATAAAAAAAAATATAAAAAAAGTAAAATTTCAATACTTCGATGTAACATACATATATTGAAAATAAAAACACATTTTAAATTAATTTTGTCGGTTGGTAATCGGTTTGAGACCCGCTGTTTAAAAAAATAAACGTTAAATATTTTCAAAAGTATGAACGATAAAATAGGCATTTAAAATACTAAAAAAATTCAAAATAATTCCCACAGAATAAAAAAATAAAAAATTTACCCGCAGGAATTAATTCGGGTCTGAAAAAATTAAGGTGTTTTGGAAACCCATCAATAAAATACCTACAGATTGAATAAATTATCGTAGTAAGAATATTCATATATTATATAAATACATCGATCTAGTTTTGTTATCAAATGAAATCTAATTTAATTAGTTCACGTTACCGTAAATGTGCTTCAGTTTATTTGATTGTTTATTTTGGTCAATCCATTAATATTCTTGACTGTCTACGACCAATTAAAAAGTTTATCCATGTTTTCACTAATTAACCCAAACTTTCCTTCAAATTTTCGTTTAGTGTTTTCCACCCTTTATCGTTAACGAGCTGAACCCGGCAATGCTTTGCTATTGCTACATTTAGGTACATACTCGTATATATATATTACATTAACACAATCGACAGTTCGATATAAGTTATTGTACGTAGTTAAAATTAGATGTATATAAAAACATTATTATTTTTGTGTTTCAAATTACATCAATTGTGGGGATATGCGGTGACAGGGAATTTTGATAAATAGGTATTTGAACATTGTTTTCCTGTCACTGTACGATTTTATACAAAATTTAAAACAAAGATTTACATGATAAAAAAAAAACACTATACTATGAAGAGAGGAGAGGGGATGGAAAGGAAAAGAGAAGGATAAAGAAACAACTTTTTAATTTGGATAGGGAAATTTCTATCTTGTCTTAAATGTAAATAAAGAAGGGGCGTCTCTAACATTAGTTGGTAGATTATCCCACAATCGAGCAGCTACTACTGTGAAAGAGGAGAGAAAGAGAGAGAGAGAAAGAGTTCTCTCGTTACTAGAACAAAGAGATAGCCCGTGTTGTGATAGAGGTTGGAAGAGCTCTATCAGATAAACAGGCGAAGTGGGATTATTTAAAATATTGAGAAGAAGTGATAGAATGTGAATGTTTCTTCTATGCCTGATACTGAGCTAGTGTAGTTGCGTGCGATATTCGGTTATGTGGTTGAATTTGAGAAAATTAAAGATATAACATTTTTAAACATTCTGCAATCGTTCCAACTTATCAAGCAATTCAGAGTTAGCATTTGGATGACATACATCTGCATAGTCAAGGAGTGGAAGAAGTAAGCTCTGGACTAATGTTTACTTAACATTGATTGGCGAGAAATTCTGTAATCTTTTAAGTGAAAAATTTTGTAATCTTCAAACTGCTATAAAGTTTACGACTAACTTCGTTAACCTGATCGTGCCACCCCAAATGCTTATGAATGATAATACCTAAGTTTTTGACTGAAGTCATGAATGGAATATCTGTATTATCTATTTTGAAACGAGGAAGTGTAGAAAAATTAACTTTTGAATACATTTTTTTTGTTGGATTAATGAGAAGTCCATGTTTTTTTGTCCATGAAGAGATATGTTTGAGTGCAAGTGACATTACTTTGTGTATTTCAACAACGTCAACGGATTTGCAATGAATATCCAATTGCAAACAATCGGCATATAAATGGTTCGAACAGGGGAGGTTTTTTATCCGCTTTTCGCTGTAAATTTCTACTGACGAACTACAGTCATGCAGTTCAGAAAGACTTGACAAAATTTTGAAAAATGTACGTAAAAAAATAAAAAAAGTTCTTGTTTAAAACCATCTCACGACTCGAGAAAAAAACAGTACATTTGATTCCAAAATGTTTGTTATTTTATTTTTAACCTTACACTTTTTTAATATCGTCAGCTGGCGCTTTTCTTTAAAAACAGGGCAGTGAATACGTATTTTCTACGCTTTTAATTCTCTTTTATCGGAATCAATGAATTTGCGTACTCATCTGTGGTCTCCCCGGGGCAATCAATTATTCCCTCCCTTTATATCGCCGTAGGATTGTAAACGAAAGTGTATTGAATTGAGTAATTTCAAATCAAACAATCAAAGAAAGAGCGTTCTTAATCCATGGCTTGTTTGCCAACTTTGAGCTTTTGAACTTTGCAAGTTTCGGGTGATCGCTCTCAAACAATAAGGCCGGCGAAAATAGTTCTAAACACTTCGCATTTTCATGTTAATAATTTCAAGTTTGGAGATAAACACCCTTGAACTGGTTTCCCTCGTGTGTGGTTAAGGGAGACTAGATCTCTTTACACATAATAATGGTATAAAGATGTTTAAAGTAAATTATAAACATTGCTAAGTGGGAAATGGGAAGCATTGCTTCTGAGAACGTAGTTTGCCGAAATTCTCTAGATAACAACAAATTTACATAACTTGACATTATTGTTCATATTCGTATTAATTTTCAACTTCTCCCATTAAAATTTAATAGAAAACATAGTTGAAACGTGTCGCCAAGAACAAGTGAAGGTACTGTAGTAAATGAAAGATGATTAGATTAAATTAAACTTGTGTGTATTCAAATGAAAAGATTCAATAACATATTACATGGAGTTAATTACACATTTAAGTATCTTAATTAATTAAAACAGATGTGCGAATATGTTGATATTATTTTTTTAAATTTTATTGAAATAAATGGCACTTAGTGACTTTTACATATTAGTTGCAAATACAATCATATACGTACGTGTAAGTAAAATTATTTGTAATATATAGCATTTAAAACAAATTAATACTAAACAGTTATGTACAAATTAAGAAGTCTAAAAAAGATAAACAATATAACCAGTTATAAAAATATTGATAAACATATAATAATTTGGTAATAAAAATATTTAGAGCATGTAAAAAAAACTAAAACAACAATAAATATTTATAAAGAAATTAAAACAATTTTGAAAATCACTTAAATATTTTAAAAAATATTTATATCTGTGATTATTTAAAATTACTTGCTTTAGTAAATTTAACAATATAATTGTTAATTATAGTGTTAATTATTTTTTTAAATATATTTATTTTTGCTAATCTTTGCTTTTAATTTTTGTATAAAATTGTAAGATTCAATATGTCCATGTATTTATAATTTTCTCAAACTGAACGGTTTGGGTAGGTAGGAAGAAATTGCCTTAAGGCAGTATGCCCGCCCTTAAATGTTTATTTATTGTATATGTATATAAAGTGTCAAATTAATAAATAAATAAATTGTTCATTTGTTATATTATGATGCTCATTAATGTTTATTTCCATATTTTACACAATCCACCGTTGATTGGAGGAAACATTTGGCATCTTCGTTATTTCATTCCTTCGCATCGCTGCGCTGTATACGCGTGGGTGGAAATACTAGAACATTAATCTGATCTGAAGTTGGTTGACATGTATTATGGAGCTGTCAGTTGATATCCCCAACAAGACTGTCAATTTGGTTGGACGGTGACGTTTACTATGACAGTTGACGTGCCTTCACTGAGTAATATTATTGTTAACTGATAACTCATGTAGCGTAATTGAAATAAATACTTTAAATCAAAGATTACAACACAATATGGGAAACAATAAAATAAATAAAAAACAACTTTACTTTTAACCAATCATTTGTTTTTTTACAGCGACCGATTTAAAGTTACACAAGCTTCTTTATCAAGATATCCCTAACTAATGATTCTTATCCTATTTTATTTGAACAGGAATTTAAAAGTGATTTTAATTGACTGGGATTAAAAGTTCTTCATGTTGAAAACAAAATTTTAAAATAAAACAACTTGGAAATCTTAAAAATCAAAAAAACGATCCACAATAAGAAGAAAATAATAAATAAACAATATTTCCGGTCGTCCACTCCAGTCTAGTTTTAAAAATCGTATCCATCTCACTTCACACTTCCCATCTTCACAATAATAATATGACAAAAATACTATTAGTCCCATATGTTTTGATGTAATATTATTTAATAATCACTGTTTAAATAAAAAAGGATAAGATTAATTAGTTCATTATTCCTTTTAAGAAGCTTGCGGAGCTTTGAAACCGGTTGGTAGAAAAATAAATAATAGGGGGTTTAAGACATAATTATGTATTTATTTTACCATAATGAATAACCACAATACTTTAAAGATACATTTTATAAAATAAATATAATCTTACAATCTGTTAGCAAGGAAGTTAAAAGATGTTCTCATAACATCTTCGAGATTTGTACTGGTTCAAAAGCCCAGAGAAAATTAAAATTAAGCTTTGCTGGACAGTATTCAAATCCCTTCATAAAATTGCTCCGAGATATTTATCGGACCTCTGTGTGAGGGAAAATACATGTCGAAGAAAATCTACTCTTAGGTCAGCGTTTGACTCAGCCAGGGGAAAACTTTTCGAACTCCGGTGCGGCGCAGCCTAAACACAGGGTTCGGAGATTGGTCCCTCTGTCTGAAACCAATTGCCTTCACACTTGCGAACCTTCGACAGTCCCAGTCAGTTCAGATATGCAATCTTACTTCTGTCGTTTATCACACCCTCAATAACTTTAAATTCGGAATATTAAGGATACAGTGTTTTGATTCGAATGTAAGTTTCAGTATAAAATTGAGAAGCGCCCTTAAAGTGATTTGTCACCAAAATGGCGCTACGCAAATTTATATAATACTAGCTGACCCGACGGACGTTGTCCTGTCCGAAAGTTAGCTTGCCTTGGAAAAATACTTTTTATTGATTAGTAGGTACCTAGGTACTTGTTTATGATTAAATTTTAAAACTAGAAATTGTCAATATTCAAAAAATATTTAATTTAAGTAAGTACTTGTTTGTGGTTGAATTCCAAAACATATTTTTATTTTTTAAATATGGAATTCTTTTTGCAAACGTCAAACTCCGGTCGTCTCACCAACAGAGGGGTGTATTTATGTAGAAATACGTTTTTCGAAAATGTATTCAATTTAATATTATTTTAGTGTTACCAAAAATACAATAAAAATAAATAAATGGGAAGAAATTATAAGGAATTTAAGGAAAAAATCTGATTGAGATCCACAAAAAACAAATGCTGTTTGTAAAAATTCAATAATAAGCTTTTTTTAAATACAAAAAAAAAACATCGTTCCATTTGTTTGCAAATGCATTCTCCTCGAATGCAATCCTGGTAGATCGTTAAATAAAGCATTTATCCTCCTAACTTCTTGTAAACATATTCGATTGAAGATTTTAATATCTACGAACACGCACATCGCAAAGATCTATATTTCTCTGAAAATCGCACGTAAATCGGTCAAGCCGTTTAGGAGGAGTTCGGTGACATCACACGTACAGAGGAATTATATGTATATATAAAGATAAAAATCGAAAATGAAAAAGTACATATTTAACTAAACATACAAATAAATAATATATGTAACCCAAGACATCGTTTTAAACCTTTTTCGACACGCGACCCTCTTACGAGTAGCAGAATAGCTGGCGACGGCTGGTCACGGTCAGAAGCAAGGAATGAAAGTCTCAGATTGCCGAAGATCTTAGACTTTAGTCTTGATATTTGGCAGTACTAATTACTATGCGTTTCGTAATAGGGGTAATACTTTGAAGCGCACCCAAGAGAATAATTATTTTGTATGTAATGTTGTTGATTTTACGAAATCAAAAAATTATAAAAAGGAACGCAATAGACTTTACCTAGTAACATAAAATAATTAACTCTTCTTTTTTACACCCGATTGTATCATGTTGTATTTTAATTTGTATGTGTCTAGTGAGTGTTGCTAGTAATTCGCATAACTAATATGCAATGAAAAATGCTGGATGCTTTCAATCTAACGCTTGCCAACAACCAGGTATGTTCTTACAATAATGTCAATAGTTTTGCAATTAATCAGTCAAAAGTAATGAATCATCACCATGATTCACTGATGATTTTGTTTTGATTGCGGTCGGACAGAAATAAGTCAATTTGAGTAGACTGTCCTCTGACGCAGCAACCTTCGATGTGAACTGTCGTGTGTTCGGTTGCCTGGGACATATTGCAGGTACTTCCGGATAGCCTTAGTCATGTTTGCCTAATTTAAAGCGCGTCGGGTTTTATTATCCTGGTCGTCTACAACTAAAAGTTCGTAAGCAGTTTATGCTCGAACTACGGAACGCGTATCTGACTTGGAAGGAAGCCAGAAATTAGGAGATGACTCGCAGAATGCCCAATTTCATATTCACTTCTCAAGAAAGCTCTCCAAATTTACATTTGAACACCAAATGCAGCGTGTTTCGATCATTTGTAACATCAAAATATGGTTATCAACCTAACGCTTCAGGTACAAGTTCAGAAATACTTTAAAAAGCATCGAGGGAATCCAAAAGCTCACCCGCAGCTGTTACACACTCCTGGGAAACTCTCTGTCAGCTTGGCAAAGAGGAAAGTTAGCAAAATTATCCTCAAGGAATATTAATTCTATGCGGATTAATGAGGAGGAGGTAGGATATATGGACAGAAGCAAACACGTCGTCCACACCATTTGGATTCCCTCAACATCTCAAAAAAAAAAATCAATAATAAAATGTATACAACATAACAAAAAACTGATTAAACATAACAAGTATGTATGTTTTGAGTATGTCCAAATGCTTGAAGACTGGCTGAATTTCCTCCCTAGGGTGTTATTCATATTTAAATTTGTTGCAACAAAACATTTTTGAGAACGGAATATGGAAGTTTAGGCATTTACAGGGCTTATGACCTGTCATTGTCTGATTTAAGTGGCCACTTCACACACTGTGTAACATTCACCATTCTGCCCATGTATGAACATCCCTCAATTTTCTCAACTCATCCATCTGTTGACTTTTTAAGAAGTAAAAGAGCTGATACCTTTACAATGCGGGTGAGATTCATACGGCTGAACCAATTCACCTACTAGACAACGCCTGAAAACAATTTTCCAATTTGTATACTTCTATTTTACCAGGTAGTTAATTCAACAATGTTTTGAGTATGTCCAAATGCCTGCAGACTGGCCAGATTTCCTCCGGAGTTATTCAGATTTAAATTTGTTGCAACAGAGAGGAAACACATTTTTGAGAAGGGAATATGAACAAATAAAAAATAAAAAAACAACAAATACAAAAGACTAGTAAAACAGTGATAAAGGATCATTAAAACCAATGTTCAACGTCGACGCTGCCTGGAATCGAACACGGGATTTTAGGTATAGTAGGCGAATGTGCCAACTGCAATATTACGAGGCTGACTTATATCCACTCGATTTCCTTTTTCAGGATTTGTACCTGAGTAGCCGTCGATTAAACAACAGTCGTCTAGGATTCGGTAGCTCATCACAAATAACTATCGACGTGCTTAAAAACACGCTAAGTATTTGAGCGATCACAATGAACAATAATGACCATAATATTTTAATTGAATCGGCATTCACTTCGTAACACTTCATTATAAATTATTATGAAAATAAAACTTTGTTATCAGTGTTACATAATTTTATTATTTTACAAGAACATAACTATAGTTTCGGGAGAGCACTCCTCCCATCGACGGGTGATATAAAACTGTTTGAGTTGAGTTTTGAGAATTGAGTTTTATATCACCCGTCGAAGGGAGGAGTGCTCTCCCGAAACTATAGTTGTGTTCTTGTTAAAGAATAAAATTATGTTACACTGATAACAAAGTTTTATTTTCATAAAAATTAATAATGAACATGCTTAAGTTATCGCAGTCATAAGTCAACGCGTGTGTAATCTCTAAGTCAATGCTCGTGTCGATTTTATTTTTGTTTTCCTCGTAAATTAATACAGTTCACTGGCGAAGAATCGCGTTAACTATTAAAAATAATGCAATATATTGCATTTGCAAAATAGTAAGGAGTATCTAATACAAAAAAGTAAAAATTAAACTACAATTACTATGGCGACTGCTTTTCTTGAAATTTGGCTTGCCAACCACCGGCTAAATGCAATGAATATCATGATAAATAATACATAAAAAAATTAAAATAACAGTTTTGGAATATTTTCATTTACACCGGTGAAACTCAAATATGTGATTGCGCAGCAGGATTATACGTCGCGAAAAGTAGATATTTTGACATTTAATAATAGGTATTCACGGATGTTCCATTGTGATCGCGAATATGATAAACAACCATGATGATAAATTGTTATCACTTCGCTTATTAGCACGTCGATAGTTATTTTTGATTGAGCTACTGATTCTATTTGAACTAAAATATCTATGAAGATGCGAGTAATTTCGTTTTAGGACTGATAAAAAATATTGTATTGCGGATGTCTATGGTACCATTCTACACGGACAAATTATGTAGCGGACTACGGAACCTCCTACGACGTAACTTGGGGACAAAAGATTACAACACAATTTTAATGCCATTCTGTTATGTTTCTCGGGTCGTGGTTTGTGGTGACAAATGTATAAAGCACTTTTTGGAAGTAGACGGTTCGTCCCGCAGGATGTGAGGCCGTTCATTAAGCCCACACATAGACATAAGTTTCACTAAACCGAATACACAGACAAATCGTATGGAAATCACGGACCATCGAGTTGGTGGGAAGAAGTGTGTTAGAGAAGTTTAATAGTAGATAGTACATTCAGGGGAAAAATGATGGACAAAATATATTTAATAAGTCTTTGAATTTTGAGGTTTAGATGTTTTTTTTTCATTTTATTTCACCGGGCACATGCAATTGGCAAAAATATAATTAATGTCGATGAATTTTTGTTTTAGAAACTGAAATAATAATAAATAATCTTGAATCTTTGTGATTCAAGATGAAATTTGTATAACGTGCGTTTATAATCATAATATTTGGCGTATTTATATAGCGCCATTTTTGTGAATATTTCAAATGCGCTATAAAATTCTATACTTAAACTTACATTCTAACTAAGCTAATGTGACATATTGTATTTTCTGATTTAAAATTGAGGGTATGAGAAAGGAGTGAGATTTTAGTTGGGATCTGAACTAACTGGGACTATCGATGATTCGTAAGTTTGAAGGCAATTGGTTCCATGCAGAGAGTCCGGCAACGGCAAAAGCACGATCTCCAAATCTAGTGTTTGGGATCGCCAGATTTTTCGCCAGTTTTCCTCTTCCCGAATCAAATGCTGACTTAAGAGTAGATTTTCTTTGACATGTATTTTTCCTAATGCAAAGGTCAAATAGGTATCTTGGAGCCATTTCATAAAGGGATTTGAATACTGTCTAGCAAAGGTTGTATTTTTTGGGCTTTTTAACCAGTGCAAATCTCGAAGATGTGTGATTTGAGAATATTTTTTTACTATCGTAATAAGTCTTGCTGCTGCATTGAAAACGGATAAAGGTTTATAAGTTTGATATTTTGGGGTATTTGCGTATATTCCATTACAGTAATCTAGACGCGAAATGACGTGAGCATTTACAAGAGCGTTAGTTGCGTCTATGGGAATAATTCTGCGCGCTCCGAGCTGTCGGAAATGAGACCTGAGAAGGAAGAGAACGATTTGAATCTAAGTGAACACCCAGTAGTTTAACATTTATACTAAGGGTAAGATCACAACCTGTGATTGAAATTGGAGATCGGTCTAAAAGGTGTTATCGCTTTTTTGTCGCTGTCAATAGAAGCTCAGTTTCAGATAGATTGAGTTTGAGTCTGTTTGATGACATCCAGTTATTGGTGGTTTGGGTGCATTGAGACACGCAATTTTTCTAATTGTTTATATCTTGGAGAGAGCAGTAAAAATAAATTTGTTAATCATCCACGTAACAGTGAGAAAGTAACCCGAATGAGTAAATAATTTTAGACATAGCGTTATAAGCCATCTTTAGATTCAGTTCTTATTGCCATATCATCTGCATACAATATTAGATTGATGACCTTAAAAATTTTAATCCCATAAACCACGTTTTTAATTAAATTTAACTCTAATGCTTTTATTGAAATAAAACTACCGTGAAAACACTTTCTACACGTACTTGAAAACCGTTTAAAAGACATCGATTTCGCTCATACTAAAAATGTTTTTTTTTATAGCGCGATTTTTTTTTATTTAACCACACTGCTTTCATTTCCCCTTTCATTGTAAGTTTGTCAAATTTTATGAAGGGAATGTCAGATATTGACATTCTTTTTCATGACTTAATTTCAATTGCTTTAGCAGTAGCAAACACTGATTGAACAAAAACTATCCATTTTTAATGTATTTTATAAAAATATTTTCTAAACACGCAAGCCAACACTTAGCTTGCTTATTTCTAAATCGTCAATCAAGGTGGTGATTATAATTTCCTTTGTTTTACCATTTCTAAATCGGCGTCGAATCTTCATTGATTTTTCCATAGGGTTGACGAATGACAAATTTAACCACGTATCAAAGGAACTATATTTACTATTTTCAGAACTAAATACTGCTCTAAAAGTAAAGTGAACATTTTTTATTATTAAAGTGGTTGATATACAAACAGAATTGAATGTCAGCAATGTTTTGAGTATGCCCTAATATTTGTTGATAGGTTAATTCCTTCCCTGGGGAGTTATTTATATCTAATTATGTCTTCAAACAATTGGGCATACTCAAAACATTGTTGATTAAAATATTTGGTTTAAGAAGTATCAAAAACGGAAAATTGTTTTAAGCCGTTGCTTATCAGGTGAAATGTTTAGCCGGATGAATCTCACTTACATGATAAAGGTTTCAGCTATTAATAGCTTTAAGTTAACTTCGTAAAAGTCAATAAATGGAAGAGTTGGGGTAATGTGGATGTTTAAACATCCACATTAGGCAGAATGACAAATGTTACACAGTGTGTAAAATGGCCACGTAAACCAGCTTCCTACCTTCTTCCACAGTCGTACATTTTGTCAATCACACCCTTCGGTTCTGCCTGCTTTTGACATGACCAGATTTCAGATTTTGGTTTATCTGTTCATGTCACGTCTTCCTTGGTTGTCCTCGTCCCACATTATTGTTCATTCTTGCCACATATACCTGTTATACCATTCTTTCATCATCCATTCGTTCTACGTGATCAAGCCATCCTGATCCCTTTCCCTTTCTTGCCCTTTCTTAATCTTATCAATTATACCTGACTCAGATTTACACTCTTGCCCGATTTCATCATGTGTAACCCTGTCATACATTGCTTTCTCACACATTCGTCTAATATATCGCATTTTGACCGCGTTCGCTTCGTCTGCCAGTTCCATGTTTCACTCCCATACATAAGTGTTAAGACTAAAACTCTGTTGTGCTCTGCCAGTTTAGCATCGATTGACATATTTTGATAAGCAATTACTGTGCTTAGTGCGCCGCTTATTTTTTTGCCTGTATTCATTCTTCTTCTACTATTCCATCTTTTGAAAACACTCTTCCTAGATACACTAATTCTTCTACTTGTTTAAGACATTTGTTTTTTACATTAATCATGCAATCAGTTACCTCACTTTCCCTTTTAAATACCGTCAACAACTCTCTCTAGGCAGGCATAATACTTTTTAAGTATTCAGATATTTTTAAAATTACAAATTACAACAAAATACAAACTTTAACCAACCTTTGGCTGGAAAATATCGCTTTTAGTCAAAAGAAAATATCACTTTTTTTTACATTTTTTAAGTAATAAAGGTCATAATGAAATACGCTTCATTAAAAAAATAGTTTTTTGCTAATTTGTAATTTTTAATTCCCGCAAAAACGGTCATTCCATTGGCCACGCCCCTAATACGTCACGATTCATGTTCATTTGTTTCTGCCATTGAAATTTGTGTAGAACAATTTTATGAATCTTGACGTCACAACAACCGAGGCCAAACACGTCGCGTTTTTCTACTAACATATTTTTATTGAATTTCTTTATTACATTTATGTATGAAAACATATCTCCATAATATTAATATTGATTTTGAAAATACAATTAATTATTCTAAATCCATTTCATATATTTATTTTTATCGGTATTCGTAGTATGTGATGTTTTCCTACTAGGCCATCAAATGGCCATTTTTTTGCTTGAAATTTAAATGAATATTTTTTTAATCAGTCCCCTTATCTGTATTGTTCCGAATGGTGACGTGATGGCAATCAAGTAATCATAGACATCCGCGGTGACTGCCGCCTGACCTTTGTCCAGAGACAGCGAACTGTCAGTCCTGACAGGGCAGGGGACTTGGTGCTGGAGAGGACCACTGGACACTATTGGGCGGGATTATTAGGCGGGACTGCTGATGCTGGAGCGAGCGCTCTATCTAGCAGCGTCCGCTTCTCGAGACAATAGGAGGAATCGGCCCTTTAAATACTCATTTACTTAAAAATGTAATCGATAGAGATTTTATTTTTTTAATAAACTTATCTTACTGAAGGACTAGATTAAACTTCCCGAGGGACTGTTTATATTAACATATTACAACAGAGATGAAGATCATTTTATTGAAGGTTATATAGAAGTCTAGGCATCTACAGGGCTTATGATCTGCAATTGGCTGGTTTTAGTAGCCACTTTATACTCTGTGTAACATTCATCATTCTGCCCATATTTGAACATCTATACTCCTTTAATTCATTTATTTGTTGATGTTTGTTAAGTTAAAGAGCTGATACATTTTTTTATGCTGGTAAGATTGTTGATAAATCAACCTGGTCCATGAAAAAGTATAGAATTGAAAAAATTTTTTTTTTCAATTAGTACGTAGGTGAAATAATTCAATTAGATGAATCTCACCCGCATAGATAAAGGTTTTAGCTCTTTAGTTTCACAAACATCAACAGATGAATGAATTGAAGGAATTTAAATGTTAAAATATGGGAAAAATGGTGAATGTTACACAGTGTGTAAAGTGGCAACTTAAACCAGCCAATGATAAGTCATAAGCCCTGTAGATGCCTAGACTTCTATATTACTTTCTCTAAAATGTATTTCATCTCTGTTGTAATATGTTAATTTTCTTACTGAATTACATTGAAATTTTTAATACAAAAGTAAACAAAATAAAAACTAAAAAAATTTGTAGTTGTTACAAATCATAATTTTGTAAAAATGCCTACGAAGGCTTGAACGTTTGATCGTGGGCCAGTAATTTTTATTTATTTTTTTACAGTATACATTGAAACCTCGTTTAAAACGGTATTTTTTACACGGTTGTTTAAATGTGTGAAAAACCCTTTTTTATAACACGGTCCATAAATTAAACATGCAGGCAGCCCTGGCGGTGCTATTCTGAACCGCTCTCGCGGCCGTAGAAACCACTTTTATCTGGCGTATTTTGTACGTCAATAATTTGGCTGGGCGCCGATTTCAATGGGATATTATCATTTATCTACTAAGTAAAATAATTCTGCATGAAAAGGAGAATATGCATACATTTTTTCTTCTAAACATTTTCAATTTTAGGTTACCGACGAAGATACTTTAAACGTTCATGCAAATATACTCATTTTCGTACACAATTATCGGATTTTTTTGGTTCAAACTCAGAAAATATGAATATGCTACGTTTTTGGGTCACTACATTTTTAAATATTTAATACTATGAGGCGCGTCAATGTATTAATTAGACCGCAATATAAATGATTTAAATATTAATAATAAAAACACAAAACGGTTTTTTTGTATAGCACAAAACATTATTGACTCAATCGCATAATACAAAATAGAATTAAGCATTATGGTCTTCATATTTCTACTTGTTTTGTGAAAGTATTGTCCAGATTGACCCAAACGGACCCTTCAAGTTAAACCGAACTGCCTTTTGTCCAGCTCTTTCCTTTGATCTTTCATTTCCTCCTGTTAAGAGATCATCCCGACCTGAAGTATTTTCAGTCAACTAATGCGATTGGATATTGAGAGTCGGGAAGGCCATCTATTTAAGGGTTGATTTTGATATACGTAATAGGTTTGTTGGGGTCCCTATAGTAGTTAACAAGAACGAAAGTGGTTTGGAATTATGATTTAGCAAAACCCCTCGTAACCCAATCACTTGAAAACATAAATATGATTAATGGTTTATATTAAATCAGTTTATATTTTCCATTCAGCATAGTGATATTATACATAATATTTATTAGATTGAAACTGTCTATTGACGTTTATTGGTGTAACTATATTTTAATTGTACTGAATTAAAATGCGTGGTTTTTATCCTCGGCACCGTATTATTTTTTTAAGGGTTTTATCGTACCGTCACGCGGTATTTATTTTATTTTATTTTACTAACATAAACGGCAAATCTGCCTTTTACAAACATTTATAATACTACATATTTGGCTTAATATATATATATTTTTATAAAACATAAATTTCCTTATACCCAAGGTTTATATAAAAAAATTAAACCTAAGAATTATACAAGATTTATATTTATAAAATTAACCTAAAAATTATACCGCATATTCAGTAGAAAGCTTAAATAATAAAACATTCTACAGTAATACAACAAGAAAATCATAAGTACTGTTTCATACAGCTGGGAAAAGTGAACAAAAATCTGTGTATATTATAAAATGCATGAATAAATAAATATAATTACCATTCACCATCTTAGAAAAAGTTTAAAAGGTTTGTTCTAAAGGAATAATACCCTACACCAAATATTATCGGATACGTGGGAATAACTATTGCAGAGTTCATGAAGTCTGTTTAATACTGCATTACAAGTATACACTGTCCGTGAATTGTTGCTACAAAACGGTGGCACCTGTCTAGTCATTCTTCCAGGCACCCTGGGCCTGAAGTTGATGAAAGATAAATAGTTCAGGGCAATCCCATATTGAATTTACAATTTTGAATAAATTTAAAAGGTCTATATTTTTTCTTCTATCGTTAAGTTTTAACAAATTTAATGTTTTTAGTAAAAAAATGTAATTTAAAAATTCATGACTGATTCTAAGTTTAAAATGTATATACCGTAAGAATTTTTTTTGAACTCTTTCAAGAGAATTTCGGTGACAGTTGTAGTAAGGAGTCCATATTTAGAGTTATACTCTAACTGGCTTCTCACTAATGAAGTATACATCAACATCAAAGTGCCTATGTTTTTGAATTCCTTAGTCACACGTAACGTGAAGCCTAACATTTTTAGAGATTTACTATTATTTTATTGCCAAATATGTTTTTTCAAAGCAAACCCTTAAAATGTATTTATTGATTGAAATTGGTTTTCGGCGTACGGTGTTTCGTTTAAGCCATACATTATAAATTCACCTTTGAATTCTTGAACGATGACGTCATGAAGGTATACCCAAATAATCATCACTGCAAAGTCATGCTTAATTTTTATGACTAATACAAGCGTTCACTTATGTGTGCATCCGAAAGTATAAATATTTTATATCGTTCCTTAGTTGAATTTATTCCGTTATTGTCGTGCTACGATCGATGTTTATTTGTTTATAATTTTATTTTAGTACAGAAGAGTTCCGGCTTAACACGGAATTCTCTAACAAGTCGGGACATAAAAAAATATATTATTGTTATCAAAAACATTTTTCACTTTGTGGTATGACATTTTACACTTATTTGTTTATAAATTTGTATAAACCACTTTAATTTTTTAAATTACACTTCGACCAGTTTCGAGGTTACTACCTCATCGTCAGGAATTTAACTAACTTATAATTACGCTTACAATACAATACAATTTCACATGCAAATATAGGTATATCTGCAATTATAGAATTACACAAAATAGATGGAATTACATAAAATAGATGGAATTACATTAGTTTTTTTTTGTCTATTTTTAAAATTTCAATACAATACAATAAAAAATAAGTTGTACGTGTGTACTTATTTACTGAGATTTATTCTTAAGAGATTATTCGCGGTTGGGAGAGTATCATGAAAAATGTAAATTTTGTTATTTTGCCCGTATATATTATATACCCGATACATGCGGGCTTTAGTATGTTGTATGTAGCATTACTTAAAAACAACGGCAGTTTAAGTATGTCCCGATGTCTAGTGTTCTCAATCCTGCATTTATTTGTATTTTATGGAGAAGGTTATAGTCCTTAAAGTATAGCTTGATTAAAATAACAGCTGCCAAACTAATCAACATAGCATCAGTAATACGAGATTATCTCTTGTAAAGAGAATACATCATCTGAGTATCATCTTTGATGATAAATTAACTTTTGTTACCCATATGAATGAGATGGTTAATAGAGCCTCAAAAACCCTAGGCTTTGTTATTAGAACAACAAGATAGTTTCAGTCTGTTGATGCATTAAAAATAATATACACGACCCTAGTAAGAAGGCAGTTAGAATATGGGTCCTCAGTTTGGTCTCCTCATTATGTTACCCATATAAACTGTGTGGAGAAGGTCCAACACAAGTTTTTAAGATTTATGAAATTCAAATTATACATCCCAATTGAAGAGCTAAACTTTTAATGTTTAATAAAGCAGTTAAAATTAATATGTAGTAGTTATAGATGGAAAATTTCAGATTTAGTACTGCTTTTTAAGTGATTAAATAATGCTCTTGACAGTTCCGAACTTTTAAATTGTGTGAATTTTTATGTGAGACAGCGTGGGACGAGACAAAAAACTTCTTTTGCTGTTGATTTTCATAGTTCAAACTTTGCTAAATACTCACCTATTCCACGGCGCCACATGTTAGCAAACAAACATGGAAACTTAGATATATTTCATTTACCTTTATACAAAATAAAATCAATACTTTTAATCATTTCTTTTTTTAATTAAAAAAGTGTACCGAGTGCTATACTTGTAAAACATTTAAGTTTGTAATACTTGTTTTACTTAACAACATACAAGACGACGACATAATATTAGTCAATAATGCTGACATACACAAATATAACACCAGACAACAACAACACTATCATATTGAAAAAGCAAAGAC
This sequence comes from Micrasema longulum, assembly GCF_059751315.1. Taxonomy (NCBI): domain Eukaryota; kingdom Metazoa; phylum Arthropoda; class Insecta; order Trichoptera; family Brachycentridae; genus Micrasema; species Micrasema longulum. The sequence goes on from NW_028277790.1 coordinate 518,371, forward strand.
AAACACAGGACAGTCAAAAATACTACAAAATGGACTTAAACACTACAACAACCTACCTTACTACTTGAAAACTTTTACTGGAGACAAATTTAAAATCAATCTGAAAAAGCACATGATGACTGAACTAACTAGACTAGACGAGACATAAAATGACAAGACAATATTAAATTTCTAATGTAACCCTAACGGGTTTTTTAAAATTGTAAATAAATAAAATGAAAAAAACATATTACAACAGAGATGAATAACATTTAAGAAAAGGTAATATAGAAGTCTAGGAATCTCACCCGCATAAATAAAGTTTTCAGCTCTTTAACTTCACAAACATCAACAGATGAAAGAATTGAAGGAATATAGATGTTCAAATATGGGCAGAATGGTGAATGTTACACAATGTGTAAAGTGGCCACTTAAACCAGCCATTGATAGATCATAAGATGTAGATGCCTAGACTTCTATATTACCTTTTTTTAAATGTTCTTCATCTCTGTTGTAATATTTTAATAAAAACAGCTCTTCAGGGAGTTGAATCCATTCCTTGTCTACAAAAATTTGGACAAACTCAAAATATTGTTGACTTGTTTTACTGTTTATACTATGATACAACGCCTTTGTTACTTCAATACTTTATAAATTTAAACTTATTATTTATTGTCAATTTGCTGCAAACTTCAAAATTTTCTTTTATATCTTTATTTTCTGCTGATTTTATTTTATGTATCTATATTTTCCATACTTGTGTACATGTGTTTTGTTTAATTTTAATTGTTTTTTAAAATATTATTTTATGCTTTTTCAAAGGCGTAAGCCGTCGAAATAAATAAATAAATAATATTTGGACGTACGTTATACGAATCAAAAGCCAGGCTACGCGAATAAATTGTTTTAAAATGTGGGCAATAAATTTTCGTATGTTGAAAGATATTATTTACAAGCAATAAACAGTACAGCACAGTAGCCTTATCCTCCCTCATTGTGCTCCGAAACTACATTTTCACGTTAGTATAGTGTATTGTTAAGCCGGAGACTGGATATTATTTAGTTACTGTCGTTTTGTACACCCGTGTTTGAACACGTGGTTACTGTAACGAGCTGCTCAGTATATTCTAGTTATACTTTGTACAGAATACAATAAACTAAGTAAAGTCATTGCAAAGGAATACCGCACGCAATTACAGTAGTTCAGTATCAGGCTTAGAAGAAACATTCACATTCTATCACTTCTTCACAATATTTTGCATAATCCCATTTCGGCTGTTTATCTGAAAGAGCTCTTCCGACCTCTTTCTTAAACTAAAATCATCAAAACGAGGATTCTCTCTCATTTTTCGCACCCCAAAACTAAACCTATTTTGGTTTTTTTTTTTCAAAAAAGCCTATCAGAATAAAAATTTCTATGTCGGTACCTTTTCAGTTTTTCTAAATTTTATCATATTTGTATAGGGGCGACTAAGGAGGGTTGAAACAGTTTTTACATGACAAATAAAACCCTACCTCTATGAATTTTTATAATTCAACATAATCAATTTTATGTAATCTAGTGTATTTTTATTTATTTAATGCACAAAATACACAATTTTGCATAGACATGTATGAAATACACTTTTCCACACTGTGTAAAATGGGTAAAAATAATCAGGGTCAATGAGAAAATCGGCTAAAACTGAAACAACTCCCTGCGTTACAACTCTCCTAGTTCCGAGGTAAGTTGAAACAGAAGTCGAGGTGAGTTTTAACTGTTTGGTATTTTTTATTGAACGGATTATAATAAATGGACACGAGTTTTCCAGCATTTGAACACGACCAATTATCACAGAATATGTGTTTTCTTTTTCATATATCGAAAGAGTAAAATGTAGTTAAGATTGTATGATAATGCGGCATTTCTGAGACTCTGCTCCCTTAAGTCACCTCCTCATATGCTAGTTTATAGATTTCTACGCTAGCCAAGCCCCTATCTGTCTTTCTTACATATTGATTGGGCATTCTGGAACAAGAACTATAAACAATTTAGTTTTACAACTCACACCACAAAACATTATATTTGAGAAAATTTATGAAAGAGGAGAGTTGAAACAAGCTCCCAAAAATCACACCATGTTTAGAACGGCTTTTAACTTCAAAATAAGATGCGAGCTATAAAAACTATACCACACTTTGAAACATAAATAGTGAGTACATATTGGAAATAATACCACGTCAGCATTTGCGTAATACATATCGAATCAAAGTATTAGCCAAAAACTTACTTTTGGTATTTTTTCCGTCGAGATGTCGTGTACACCCAACCACTCCCTGTAGACGGCTATTGCCAACTCCATTATTTGGCGCATCAAAAACGCAGTACATCCGAATGTCGAATGTCCAATCAATTTAATCCCAGTCAGTGAAGAATTCACTTCCCTCTTTTCTCAATCCAATAAAGTACATATTATGTACTTCTGGATTACCTTCTTTCAGCACAAAGATGCTAAGGCTACCAGATTTCAGAGAGCTCCTTCGGGCAGCTTTTCTCGTTTGACAATCAGCAAATTTTCCGTGTATGTGGGCACCGCCAAGGAGACTTATGTCCTCAGATGCGGTGTGCGGTATGTGGTGGGCAAGCTACCGTGCATCCGAAGACGGCAGATAAAACTGGATGCTTTTTTGAGTTTTTGTATGGTCGTAGCTCCCGTTAGAAACAATTTATTAAAAAAAGCAAAACAATAAAGGCACGCCAATAGTAAATATCTATTTTGTGTAAGAAAATCACTGCTCTAGTGAGAAAATTCGGGAATACATTTGTATGAAAAAAAGTTGGACGGCGTTTCCTCTTAAACATTTTTAGTAACGGACTAATTGACTAGAATATAGATTTTCTAGGTCATTTTATTGAGTATGTCTATGAAATTTATTCATAGACATTTTAGTTGTTTACAGACTGGAAATATTGGTTTTCGGTGAGTCCCACATAACCAGTTCAGTTTCTTATGCACTGTTCGTGGAGTAAGGGATGAAAGTAATGATGATGACCACAATACTACAATGTTTTTTTCACACTATTCGCCTTAATTGTTTAAAAATATTTCTCTGCATTATTCCGAGTTGGAAGACTTCAATAGACATTGTATTCCACACGAATGGACCGAGTCCAACCGTGAAACAGACCAGTGGTTTGCAAATGGCTTGCCGGACCAATTTCGGGTGCAAAACTCCTTCGCTTTTGGTGCGTTTGCGTCAGTTCCAGCAAATTTCTCATTGATTTCCCTTCAGAAAGCATTCCCCCGCCCGAAGTAACGGCTAGTAAACCAAATTGGATTTGTTGCTAATGCGATTTCTGAGATAAAAAATATTATTATAAAAATATAGCCTTTTAGCAAGTTATTAGTGTAACATAATTTTATTATTTTACAAAAACACTACTACAGTTTAGGAAGAGCACGCCTCCCATCGACGGGTGATCTAAAACTAATATAGTTCAAATCAAAGAATCTTTACAAAAAACAAACAAATGAATCAGTGATGGAACGTAAATTAACATATATAATAAAATAAAACAACTTGGTTTTTAACCACTATTTTTTTTTTCCATAACATTCATTCTTCACAACTAATAGTATAGGAAAATAGATCAAATATCAAAAAGACTAAGTCCATAAATTTAATAAATCTGGCATATACCAATTCAATTGTAATGATTGCGATTCAATCTACTTTGGAAAAAAATAAAAGAAACTTAAATATAAGAGTAAATAAACTTTAAAGGTGCCTAAATAATAATAAATATTCTGAATTTGCAAACCATCTGAAAAATAAATAGGTGCGAAGGTTTTCACGGTCACTGTTATCAATAGGTTTCTTTTTTGTGTGATAAGATGTGTGTTGGATTTGTTCCGACGTTTCGGCTACCATGGCAGGAGCCATCTTCAGGGTGAACTGAGTGTTTTGCAGAAAAAAATATGTGTTTAAGTACTAGTAATTTGTACCGTGTCGCAGTCGGAAGTATGCATATTTCTATTCATTTTTGTAGTATGTACGTGTATGTAGTACTGCCGACTGCATGTAGTACTAAACTGAGTTTACGCTGAAGATGGCTCCTGCAATGGTAGCCGAAATGTCTGAACAAATCCAACACACACGGTATCACCCAAGAAAGAAACATATTCATCTGAAAATTAATCATAATTTTATTAAAAACACAAAAGTACTTCATTTTGAAAATAAAATATTAAAATTAGACAACTTTGAAATCTTAGAAATTAAAAAAGCGATTTATAATGAGAAAAAATTGATTAATAAAAAAATAAACAATATATATTTTTTTTGCACCACAACAGGCCAGAAAGCACAATTACAGTGGTGAATTACATCACTGAACACCCAGAATTGAGAAAAATCACATCAGATTTTTGTATTCTCACCGGGAATCGAACCCAGAACCTTCCGCATGTGAGGCAAGCGTCTTAACCACTATAACACGGAGGCCACCTACTGTCTAGTCCACTACTGTCTAGTTTCGAATGTGTTCATCTCAAATTGCCACCCTTTTAGGAAAAAAAGACTTGATTTATTAGCTCGACGTGTAGTATTTAGTACATGGATAAGATCAAATAGGAAATAATTCATTAGTTACGTACACTTTGACGAAGAAGCTTGTTTGCTTTGAAATCGGTCGGTGTAAAAATATAAAAAATTAGTGGTTAAAAAAGTTGTTTTATTTATTTTATTAACATGAATAACCACAAAGTGACTGCATCAAATATTAAATTTATAACAATATTACACTTATGTATCTAAGGTGTTAAGCATATACGAGTATATCGATAGTTGTCTTAAATACAAATATTTTTATTTTCTTTTATTTACAATCTTTTTGTTTCCATTTGGTACATTTCTTAAATCATTATATATCACTTTATTTATGAAAACAAGAAAATCCCACATTGGCATGGCCTGTGCGCGGGTATACTTAATCTAGAATACATTATGAAATCTATGGTGTAAATGCATACTATATAAATATTTTTAAAAAACATTTAATTTAAACATAAAAACAACATTTATGCGGCCTCCGTGGTGCAGTGGTCAAGACGCTTGACTCACACACGAAAGGTTCCGGGTTCGATTCCCGGTGAGAACACAAAAATTAAAATGTGTTTTTTCTCAAGCCTGGGTGTTCTGTGATGTAATTCACCACTGTAATTGGACCTCCTGACCTGTTGTGGGGCAAAAATAATAAAACTAATATAAGAATTAAAAATTACTTTCAGGTTTTTTTAAATACGAGTAAGTGGAAAATAGAAAATATAAAAAAAAAATACGAGAGCAAATAAAAAGTTTATCTGGAAAAGAAAACATTGACATTTATATTATTTGTGACCCAGTTTATAAATGAATAATTAGAAGAAAAGAGGCTTGAATTAGCATTTTTCGTTGTGTATTTAAAGTAGGAGTTATAAAGTTTAGTGGCAAGGACATTTGCATGCCTTTGTCCGAGTGTTGATTTATAAAATGGAGTCTCCAAAACTTGATTTCTTCTTTGACTGTGGTGGTTTGAGATTTGGGAACACATCCTGACGATTTACAACGAATTATAGACATTGGAGACAGTATATCTGTCTAACATTCAAAAGTTTTGCTTCTTGGAATAATCGGATGGAAGGATATGTTTTATTCTTACGAAGCATAATTTTTATTATCAGTTTTGAACAATCACCAAAGGGTTAATCCGATTGTTAAATGCTCCACCCCATCCAATTACTCCTTATGATAGTGTCGATCGGACAATTGAATGATAAACCATTATTTTAATTTTGTACGGAAACACGATCAATGAGGGAGAGAATGTTAAGTGGAATTTAGTTTTTTAAATATAGCCCATATGTAATTAGATGTTACATTAATTAAAACTAAGATTTGATATGTGGGAAGACATCCACACACTATTTGATAATGGTAGTCTGCATTACTTTACGGGCTGTTTAACCCAACACGTAATGCAGACTGTAAACATAAGTTAGATATTAATGACTAGAAAGCAGATAGCTGCTAAACTACCGATATGTACTAAAAAATAGATCCATATTATCCGCAGAAGCCGTATTCAGCAATCGAATTGCCCTATTTATGGGTGAATTCTGACTTGCATTAGTGCTACTCGCTACTCGCCCTAGTATAATTATTGAGAACATACAAACTGTGAACATAATCTCTTTCTGTGTGTTTGGATTATACACGGTTTTTCAGGGCCAGACCGTGAAATTTCAGAGGAACATTCCTCATGGTAAGCTTTAAAAAAAATCTTAGTAAAAAATTTCCAAAAAGTCGTTTAAAAAATTTTTTTTTTTTTGATCTCAAAATGTAATAAATCCTTAATTTCTCGGACAAGCAGTCCCTTCACAAACCCCCCCCCCCATTTTTTTATCTCAATTTTTTCGTTGAGGGGGGTAGGGGTTTGCGGAAGGGATGCTTGTCCGAGAAATGAAATATTTACTCAATTTTGAGATTATAAAAAAAAAAATATTTTTTTAAATGACTTTTTGGAAAAAATCAATTGAATTTTTTTTAAAGCTTGCCGTGAGAAATGTCCCTCTGAAGTTTCGCGGTCTGGCCCTGAAAAACCGTGTATATACTTCCAGAAATTAGCTTATAGAAATGTTTCCCAAAAAAAAATTGACGACGATATTCGAGGGTGTTGTAATCCACACATCCCTGCTAGAAATAATGATGTATACAAGAATCGATAATTATAATTTTTTACCATATATTTTTTAATTAATTATAGTAATTTAGTATTTATTTTATAATCATATCATTTATCAACAACCATCAAAGCTATAGTTTTCTCCGTCACGCTCATAAGCGTGTCTGAGCGCGAGAGAGGCATAAGTATTTTCACTGGGCGTATGCCGTACGACCTCATCCCATGCGCTTATTCACAGATACAACTCGAGCGCGATGTGTAAATGTATTGTTAGCGCCAGCTTTTGCTAACAGACTAGTACCCGCCAACCATTACATACTACGTATATTGATTTTTTTTTGTTCTGCATCGCTGGCTTAGTAAGCTATTGTCGTATTGTGTAGAGGTCAGCTTGACACCATAACCCGAGAAGCCAAAATAAAACAAGAGTACTTAACTTCGTATCATTGTGAGGTTTTATTGTTCTCCAATACTAAGTCTTGCGCATTAAACATTCTTTAAAAATACCCACTGCGCAGTAGTTTTGAAATTCAAAAACCCTGAGACCGATATCCATACTAATATAATAAAATAAAATATTATAATGAGGAATTCCACTGTTTTCTAATATTTTTTTTTTCTATTAGCGTACTTTTTAACAAAGCAAAAAATATTTATTTTATTTGTGCGTTATTTACAAAGATATGATTTTTTAAAGTTACATTTATCAAATACCGCGCCAAATGACTGTAATCAGTGTGTCACTTTTCAGTAGTGACGTCATAAACGGTTGGCGTTCTTACTTTCACTGACCTGACAAGAATCTATGGAATATTGCTTTGATTACTTCATTTAGTTGATCGTAATTTGCTCATTTCTATGTTATGGTTGTTTTTACGAACGTTTCGATTTAGAAAAACCTAGAAAGTTGACATAATCTCTGGTTGAAATGTCAAAGTATACAAATAATACTCTTTTTTTTTCTATGGTCCAAACGTTGCGGGGGCTTTAAAGCGGAAACCGGAAATACTACACCTAGATATAAGGAGTGACGTCATTATTTGAGATTTTAAAATGAATACTATTTTTAACATTTTTTATTTATTTTTGCATGCGTTTTTGAGATATTTCATCCTACTCCAAAATTTTTTAATATTCACGTGTACACGAAAACACAACAGCTGTCAAACTCATGTCAGAGGTGATGGGAAAATACTGATCACTGACCATATACCGATCAAATCGATTTTATCAGTTTTTTCATGCAAACATGAAAATCTGTTTCCGAAAATGGATATAAAAACGTAAAAACAAGCCTATTAGCCAATATTATTATGTACTTCTGTGCAGTTATTTACTGTGCATTTCAAATTACAACTTTGATTACGATATTTTGAGTGTTATTGACCAGCGAAGCGCTGCCGTCGGCGTTACTATACGCTAAATGAATTTTATATCAAGCAACCTTTTGTTAAGTAACAAAGTCTCTTTGTTTATTCAGCAGATCTTAAACACGTGCGCAACGCGGGCGGGGTTATTGTACCAATATGCACTGTGACTTAAGACGATCAGAATTTTTTTGGTTAGATATTATTTTCACGGAGATTACCTAAATGAATAATTAATATTACTTTTCATTATAATCAAAAACCATTACACAAGTATATATGAATTTTTATTGATAATGCAAACATTATTCGCTTCTATGCAGTTGCTTCCACGGTCAAGTATTGATAGCTACTTTTAAACGATATTATATTAGGAAAATAATGAATCGGGCCTTCAAGGAAACGGACTTGGAAGGAAAGCCTAAATTCAGAGAATTTTGGAAAAACTTTAATAGATGAAACGCAATAAGCGATATTGAAGACTCGTGGGCTAAACTAGCAGTTTACAATGGAGTTCTGGTGCCAACTCTATTGTATGGGAGTGAAGTATGGAATTGGAAAAATGATGATGAAAGTAGGTTCAATGCTGTCGAAATAAAAGTCGCTCAGGCAAATGTGTGGTAAAAAGATGTATAATAGGCGCAAATGTCGAGACCCGTGAACTGTGTAAGGCTGAGATATGTATTATCGACAGAATCAAGAAAGGGGTGCTGCGTTGGTTTGGACATGTAGAGCGAATGGACAACGAAAGAACGGCTAAAAGGATATACGATGTGAGTATTGATGGATGCAGAAAACGAGAAAGGCCGAGAATGACATAGCACGATCGAGTCCATCAAATACTTGAAGATGGACATGTCAAAAGTAGGAATAATCGGCGTGCATGAGAAAATGTATGAATGTAGAGGAAGCGAGGTCTGTATGCAAAGATATAGTGATTTGGCGTTCTATTCTCTCTGACTACCCCTGCAAGGAAACGGCGTGATGGTTTGTTTGTTTGTTTGTGGACTGAAAGAAAAGAAAGAGTCAAGAGTAAAAGGTTCCTGGAAACAGTTATGCTCCCAAATGATGAGTGATTTTTAAATTCTGAAGAAACTTTGGAATCTGTCGCAGACGAAATAGTTAGCCTCATATGAATCAACTAATCTTGGACGTCAACAACGAAGATGTTATTGAATTGATTAAATCTGACTCAGTCCCTCTGTCAAACGACTAGGTAATTAAGCAACCGCTGGTAAATGAAATAGACGATGAAAGTTTGGAAGAAGAAACTGGTAAAATCGTCAAGACTTTCGCGATCAAAAATATGAATGAAGCCTTCATCCGTCTTGACATTTTTTTTACTATCTTGGAAGAATGTGATCTCAGTGGCGATCAGATACCCCAAGTACGTATGATAGAAAGACACAGCAAGTTAAAGAACTCTTTATCAAGAAAATTGAGTGGTATTCAACCAACTCTTGACAAATTTGTAAAGAAACCACCCCTAAGCACCCGAACATATATAAATAAATATTTAAAATTTATTTTTGATTCCTCGTCCCTAGGTTGGTCCCTAGACTAGCACCAAAAGGGTTAGACCGATCGTCTTACCTTCATGTTACAAAAAATGATCAAGATACGCTGCGATGATGTACCAATGCATCATTAAGTGCGGAACGGGAATTATTTATTTATTTATTTAAATATACGCCCAATGGGCATTTTTAAGGACATATTTAAACATAGAAAATTATTATAAAGGAAGAAAAACACAATGGTATATTATAGTAGTAGACTCGGTGGGAGTGGAAGCGGGAGAGAGTTGTTTATAATTGAATTTGATTCAGTGATCGTTTGAAAGAAGACAACTTGTTATCAAAGAAATCAAGACTGGTATGTTTGTTAGCAGACCTAAGAATTCTGGGCATAGCGAAATATAAACCATAGTTAGTTCTATGGCTATCTGTGTAAAAGAGTAAGTTTGCCTGAGGTTTCTAGTTGGGAGATTTTATTTTATTGAGCTCACTAGTTCGGGCGCATCAAATAGTGAATTGAGAATTTTAAATAGGACTAGAAGGTCGGATATATTTCGAATGATATAATGATTGAAAAATAAATATTGAAAAACACATCCCTCGACTTTTGAACATTTAACATTCGCGCATATTTTCAAGAACCAATTATGTGCGAAAGTCGAGGGTCTACTGTACATACATACATTTGAATACCTGGTAAGTGGCACGAGGCGTAAATAAATATATTTTTGGAACATTAATAATTATTCACAAACCAACTTCAAATTGTGCTCCCCTCTTCCTAGAATACTAAACGTAGGTATGTTAATCTGTATGACCAATATTTATTATCATTTTACGTTTTTTATTTTGTTTAATGAAATTGTTTTAACAGAAAGTAGGCAATGATGACTGCCAACTGGTCCAAAAAGTTTAAAAATTGTAAAATTGCTTTCAGGCGTTGCCTGGTAGATACGTGAAATAATTCGTTCAGATGAATCTCTTCATGGCAATGGAGGTTTTAGCTCTTTAAACAAACGAAACAAACAAACCATCACGCCGTTTCCCCGTAAGGGTAGGCAGAGAGAATAGAACGCCACAACACTCTATCTTTGCATATAGATCTCGCTTCCTCTACATTCATACATCTAAATCAAATGCAATTTTCCACTCTCACTTTCCTTCAATCATTCTTTACCACTCCTTATCAATTTCCTTCTTTTCCTTTCCACTATCTCCTTGTTTTGTCCATATTTATCTTATTTTAATATATAGTATATTTATTATTTATATAGTTTAAACTTCAAGCCGTCGTCGCTTTATTACAGTATTATTTAGTGAAAACATATAATTGGATGGCAGGCCCTACTATGTATACATTTTATATAATTTATTTTTTTTTAATATTCATTTAACCTGTACATCTGTTTGTATTCGAAATAAATAAAATAAAATCTTCTCATGCACGCGCGCCGATTATTCCGACTTTTGACATGTCCATCTTTAGGTATTTGTTGGATTTGGTCATGCCATGTCTTTCTCGGTCTTCCTCTATTTCTGCATCCATCAACATTCGCATTGTAAATATTCTTAGCCGTTCTCTCGCTGTCCATTCCTTCTACATGTCCAAACCAGCGCAGAGCTCCTTTCTTGATTTTGTCGATAATGCTTGTCTCAGCCTTACATAATGTACGGATCTCAACATTTGTGCATCTATCGTACATAGTTTTACCACACATTCGCCTGAGAGATCGCATTTCGACAGCATTTAGCCTACTTTCATCCTTGTTTTTCCAAGTCCATACTTCGCTCCCATACATCAGGGACGGGACCAGGACTCCATTGTGAACTGCCAACTTTTATACCCAAACTTAAACACTTGAATTGCTGTACCAAAAACAAAACTCGAAAATATTCAAACAACCTTTATGTCTCAAAGAGCCGGGAGTACGGCTAGGAATATTAACTGTAGTGCAAACCAAATGTCGCTTATATAATGTCCGCTTGACACCTATTAACTCGGGAATATTAGATCAAAAATATCCATAAACACAAAATGTATCATTACCAGTTGATTTTACGTACATGTATTCTAGATGTGGTACCCAATTATTACTCAACCCCCCCCCCCCCCACCCGTTTGCGTCTTGAGATATTTTATTTTACTGGGTGTCCGGTGGTATATTACATACCTATTTAAACCCGTTGTAACTTTTAAACGCAAGCAGCTAGAAGAATTTGGAGTACGGCGTTTTAATAACAAAATAACGGTTTTATTTACTACAACATTGGTTGAAAGAACGGTGTTGTTTCGCTATCGATTATGTGCTCCAACTATTCTGCCGTAATAAGCAAAAAGGCAGTTATTTGCGATATTCATATTTTGAGATATGACACTTTTTCGTATTTTTCAGCTTTAAGGAAATATAAAAAAACTGTTTTATTAACATTATTTTAATTAACATTACAAAAACTTATGATTATTCATAAGTATAAACACAGTACGTAATTGTTTCTAAAGTATAAAACCTGTGTGCGTCATATTTTCACTGAGTTTTTGCTTACGGATCTTTATATATTAAAAATACATATTATCGTTTTTCGTACTTCAATTTTATTACTGCTCATTTCTTAATATCAAATAATTCGAAGATTCTTTTAAAACATAACCTCGTATTAAACTCATTTTGTTATTTTTGTCAAATAACTGCCTTTTTGCTTATGATGGCCGTATTGTGTTCCTACAGCAAAAGCGAGCAATTATGAAGCAAGTAGTGTTATCACTCCTGGCTTGAAGATGATACACTCGTCATGTCTGCTTAGATCGTGCTATTACCATACCAATTTTTAATTTTGTACATTTTCTGAGATTATTTAGATGAAGTTCAGACACAGTACATAAATCTTTAATGCCAATCCATTGGAGCTTTTGTACCTCTGCCAATTGGCTTTAAAACGAATGTGAAATGATGCTGAGGAGCCTTATATTACCAAGTAACATTTTCCTGGGTGTGTATTTATAATTCCTAACAAAAGTTTTTGACTGGTAAAGTCAACCTTCCATTGTTTTTTCGGGCTGAAATTCAGATGGATTTTATTAGAAAAATAAATTCGGGGTGTATAAAAATAACTAATTCTGGGAGTTATTCAGCTGTAAAGCTTTTGGGACAGCAAAAACATTTCAGGAGTTAAGTGCCAAAATACGTAGGTGGCTGTTTAATAGACTTACGCTTAAACCATCTGTTGATTTTGCGTTTGTATTTTCAAAGTAAAATAAATATTTACATCATTTATGACAGATACACAAATAAAGGCCAGTTATAATTGTTATCAAAACAACCGTAGCGTTTTGCATTTAGCTGCCATGCATAAAGACAGTTTGATTCCTGGGAAAAATGAAATAAAAATTTATACCGCTTTTAAATGACGTATTTTTTAGTCTTCATCTTCTGCAACCTAATTTTAATATTCTTGTATTTATTTAAGTTTATTAAAAAAAAGTCTCGGTGGAGTTCATTGTAATTTATTATAAAAATTAAAGACAAGTGATATTTAATTTACAGACATTAGGTTCACCGGGCTGGGAAAATGAAGATGATTATGAAAAAAAGAGCCACAATGTTATTTTGTATTCATACTGAGGGGAGGGGGCGGTTGGTATGCTGAAAAGCACTTGATTGAAGAAATTTGACGTTAAGGACAAAAAGTAGACAAATTGAATTTAATTCATTGAAACATTTTTTTTTATGTAGTTTTTTCGATTTTATGTTATTTATTGTCAGTTCTTGATGGAATTCCATTGTTATAATACATAAAAATCTCCATTGAACGAGTTACTGAGATATTTGCGAAAAACTTTGAAAAAAGAATTGTGAGATTTCTAATTATGCTTCACTAACTCAATGGAAAATGCTAAGTTTGCGGTGTCAAGTAGAATAATTGAAATCTGTTTTTGCAAGATTTAGAGACGGTTTTGAATAACGCTATTATTTAGGTAGGTTTTAATGTATAGTTTTTTTGGCATCAATAACTAATTTTCCGTTTTTGGTGGAGATTTCTAAGTTTGCTTCCAACACTCTCATCTATTGTATTTAATTTTTCAACCATTTCCTGCCCATGGTATCAAAAAACTATGTTTTTTTCGTTAAGGTGTGGTTGGAAGTTGAATAAGACGATTTTTTTCTAAAAATATTTTGATGGTGGTTTTTTAACAATGGGACTTTCCGGTCCCTTGCGGCAGTAAGTACGAGAACTTATTTTAAAAAAACGCCAAGCAATATTTTGATACTCATTTATACAATTATTCTTATCACCGCATCATAAATATTTTTTACAACGTAAGCACGATAAGTAAAGCCTTGATATCGACCTCTTTTCTCCCCGAATACAGGCCGCTGTACTCCCCTTTTCCTAGGCAAACATCATCGAGAACAGACATATGAGTCGTCCTTCTTTGTTCAAATGTCATGGGTAACAAGACTTGCGTTTTTGAGACTAAATTTTATAGGACTTCAGTACTTCGACGATAGCTCGAGGCGTCTCCAACACATATTTTATTTCGTTATTTTATTTTATTTAATTATATTTTATATTATTTTATTTTATTATATTTTATTTTATTTTATTTTATTTTATCTTATTTTATCTTATTTTATCTTATTTTATCTTATTTTATTTTATTTTATTTTATCTTATTTTATCTCATTTTATCTCATTTTATCTCAATTTATCTCATTTTATCTTATTTTATATTATTTTATCTTATTTTATTTTATTTTATTTTATTTTATTTTATTTTATTTTATTTTATTTTATTTTATTTTATTTTATTTTATTTTATTTTATTTTATTTTATTTTATTTTATTTTATTTTATTTTATTTTATTTTATTTTATTTTATTTTATTTTATTTTATTTTATTTTATTTTATTTTATTTTATTTTATTTTATTTTATTTTATTTTATTTTATTTTATTTTATTTTATTTTTGATTAATTGGTATTTTTTTTATTTTTTTTATTATTATTTTATTTTATTTTATTTTATTTTATTTTATTTTATTTCATTTTATTTTATTTTATTTTATTTTATTTTCTTTTATTTTATTTGGGAAATGAACAGTTCTACATACATATTTACTGTAAACAAACAAATATAGTGTATAAACTCAGAACTAATATCAGATTTCCACAAAGTATACAAAGTTAGTAAAGAAAATATATTACATATTAAATAAATACAAATAAGTTCATACATATAAAAATGTTATTTTCATGTACTCGTAAAGATTTTTTGAATATTTTTTTAAAAAACAGTAAGTTATTGTAAATTGGGCGAGATTAGGACAAAGATGCTTGAATAGAGGATAAGGAGGGGAAGGGAGATGTACATATTTATTATTATAATGTCTACCAAGCTACATAATGCATTTTAAGTGTAAATTTTAAATCTGACAGAGTGATGTTTGTGTAATCTATATCTTTAAATTTTGTTTTGTACACTGAAAAAGTCCTAATATACAATATATATATATACAAATATAAAATAAACTGATAAATATTACAGTAATTGCATCATAAACTCAGTAAACAATAAATAAAAGCAACTTTGAAGCACCTGCCTAGTGTAAAATCTGCAAAAAACGTATTATTGTTGAGCAAAAAAACAAATGTTTCGAAATATTACCGGTATTGTTATAAATGCCGCCATTTTAAAAATATGCGGAATAAACAGTAATTTATTTTGGTGCTACGTGTGTAAGTAAATCTAAAAGTTCTACTTGGCAGAATATTATACAAAATTATTAAATGTATTTAGATACAGATAATAAACTTAGCATGACTTACTAGTCCGTCAAGCAGAAAAGGGTTTCAACTGTATGAATATGAAATACATGTAATAAAATATTAAACTTTAATCCTTTATAACGACAATGTAACATTTTGACCCCCGTCCATTGACATAATATTATGTCAATGCCCCTGTATTTTCATAAAATTAAGCCTTGACTAGAAACAGTTGGACGTGCTCAAAATATTGTTAAAACATTTTGTAAATAAGACCATATTAGTGAAATAGTTAAACGAATTAGAAAATGTATCAACATATTTATTAGATTAAGGAATATTTAAAAAATGAATAATGTAAGAATGGATTTTTACTCAATCTTTGTTACAATATGGTATTGTAGGATGGTGTGCTTTATTAGCCAATATATTAAACCCTCTTAAAATAGTACAAATAATTATTATTAAAGTAATTCTAAAGAAACCCTCAATATTCAATACGGAAAGTCTTTTTAAAATATTTAAGGTTCATACAGTAGACACTCTTAAAACAAATTCCATATTACAAATATATAAAAAATTAAAAATAAAAGAATTTGAGATGAATAAGTCACTCAGATACCAACAAAATATTAAAATTCCTATATTCCAAACAAGTCATGGTCAAAATAGCTTTGTTTTTGTAGGTGTAAATTTTTTTATTAATCTTCCCAATGAACTAAAAACTATAAAAAATAATATATGAACACGTGTAAAAACTACATTAAATTTTAATTAGTATGAATGTATTATTGTTTTATGTTTTTTCTTTATATATCCTATGTTTTTATTTTTTTCTCGTGTACTCGTATTTAAAATTATATAAACTCTTATAATAAACAATAAACAACTACAACAGTGTAAGTCACTCTCCAAGTACAAGAGTTTGTCTCTTTTTCGAAGAGTTACAGTGATAACATTTACTAGATGTGTAAAAGTAGATATGTTCACATTTTTTTTAAAAACATGTACCTTTTATAAAATTTATCAATAAAAAAAAAAATAAAAAAAATATTACCGTCATATAATAACAGGTATTTATTTTGCGCATCATAACTCGTTGTTTAATATTAATTTTGCAACTAGGTGCGTCTTCAAGTTTTTGGTAACAATCCCAATTAACAACCTGTTTGAGGATTCAATTTAAACACTAAAAGCTGCATGGCTAACGAGAAAATATGAATACATAAAAAATAAGAAAATTTTCTATCAAACTCGTGTTATTCTCTTTTCTTCTTTTTCTGCTTTCTACGGAGGGCTTTCACCCCTCTTGAAGCTTTTCGTCGTTCCTTCACCATCTCAATTTATTTTCATCCCGCTCTTATTTCATTATTTTAATAATTCATTACTGATAAGGTGTATAGCTCGGGGCTAAAATGTTCTTCATAACTTTTCTTATCTCTTCTATTTTCGTACAATATTCTATACACAGGTTGTTTTATAAAATAGATGATTTATAATTATCATTACTGGTTTAATTATTCCTCTGAAACCTAAATTAAATCTTGCAGTTGTAAAAAATATTTATTGAAGAGAATTATTATGAAAAATAGTTGAAAATTAGAAAAATAAATAACAGTTACAATCACCACCATCATCATCATAATTCCCTTTCCGCACCCTAAGATGCATAGGGCACTGCATTGGTACACCGATCGCAGCGTATTCTGCTCATTTTTTTTACATGAAGGTAAGGTGATCAGTCTTACTCTTCAGGTACCAGTTTAGAGACTATGAAATATTTTAGTGCAAAAACACCTTTTTAAATAATGTTTCATATCAACCATGTCGGGAATCGAACCCGAGATCTCTTGCATCGTAGGCAAATGCGATGATCATTACACCACGAGGCCGACAAACATCATAAAATAATATTATTATTATAATTTCCTTTTTACCAATTGCAAATACAAAACTATAATCCATTTTATTCCATAAAAGTAACAGTTATAATACAATCGGGTTGTGGTCCAGTGGCTAGCGTTTTGGACTCACGGCTCAAAGGTCCGTGGTTCGTTCCCCACTCTACCCCAACTTGGTTTCCATTTTCTAATGGTGAGTTATTTATAACTCGTTGAAAATGGCCCTCAAAATAAAATATTTGAGTAAATCAGAAGAACGCAAATATTTCTTTTTCCCATTTAAAAAATTAAAATATTCAAATAACATAGGTACATAAATTCGAACATATTATTAGGTCACTGGAAAGTTCACATTAATTTGACCTTAAATAATCCAAATTATAGCGGAAGGAATCGGGTTCTCTAACGAAAGTCGAACTGTCAAAATGTGAATGTCATTTTAGGCGGGATCCGAGATTGCAACCTAGCGGACACAAATATTTTACCTTAGAAAATGTTGCCAGAAATTAGAAAACAAAGAACCGTTCTTTTTTAAAAAATAATTATGGGATTAATAAAATCGCAAAATTAGTGTTCGTTTGAATATACATACGGTCTCAAAAGTCTCACTGTCTTGAAATTTTTAATCCGCGATGGATTCTTACAGCTTTGTTAGAATACTTATTTATGTTTTTTTTATGTATCTATATTGGTGAATTTACTGTTTTAAGCAATATCTTCAAAGCAACCAAAAATATACTAAGTTTTAGTAAATATTTGCATATGATCATTTACTGATTTTTTTGGGTCTAATATCTTCAGGTCCTAGTTTTATTTCTCACACAAAACCGTACACTTACCCCTCTGGTCACACACGGGGGGGTTTACAAGGAATATGAATTTTAAAATATAATTTTCACTGTTACATTTCTTTGATTGGCGGAGATAAGAGTTTAACTGGAAAAGTGTAACTTTTCAGGAGAGTAAAATAACGCTATATGAAACTTATTTGTTAGCTACGGAACCTATATTTTTCGAAATGGGTTATTATTTACAGATAATTTGATCTGTGTAACTACATTAATGTAATTTTTGCAAATGACAGAAATATTCTACTTTACACTACTTGAACCATTAAAAACAGAAAAAAATGAGTCTATTTATACTACTAGAACTAACTTATACAATTTGTACCACTCAGTTAATGGTAGAAATGAGTCAACTTATATTACTGAAACTATCTTGTACTATTTGTGTTAATACCCATACTTATTTAATGAAAACCAAAGTTTAATAGGCACAACGTTGTATATTTATGTTTTGAGGAGTCGTATAAGTGTACTGTTAACCATTGATTTAGGCAAACGCAAGGAAATTTTTCTCATATATGTCACGTCTTAAAATGAACAAAAATGCAGTTTTTCTGTTATGTCCGCCCATCAAAGATTTCACAGTTCTTGGACAAGATCTGAAGCGTGAGACTAATTATCTTGTCGTAGAGTAATAATCATTAAGATTACCTGGAAATAAAGTACTAAAGATTCTACGAAAACATTAGTTGTATTAAACGCTGACGTGGTAATGAAACAGGTTGCATTTTATCAGCCTGTTTTTGTCGTCGGGACGCCTGGCGCCGCGCCGACGCGCCGGTCGTGACGTCTGCATTGAGCTGGGCCCCTGTCAACTCATTCTACGTTTCACCCTTTTTACAATGACTAATACAGGGGTTTCGCCGTCATATAAAATGCAAGTATATTGTTAAAATTGAATGCGCCGTTTGCACGAATCACGCAACAGTCACTCACTGGCAATCATAATAAATGTGACTTTAAAAATAACCTGTGTTGTATAAATATAATTACAATCTCGGTGTGATGGTTTTCATGTTTATTTGATTTCTTGTGTGTTGTTTTTATCATCAAAATTTGTTTGCAAGATTTTCTTTGTTAATCAATTTTATCTTAATCAGATTTCCCATCAAAGATACTACATATTTGACACAAATACTTACAGAGGGATGAATGACAGGCGCTGTGGCTCAGTTGATTTGACCCAACCATAAAACTGGTGTCGCTGATTTGATTCCCGCCAGTTGCGTGAAAAATTCAAGAAAGATTTTTTCTCAATCAGACCGTGTATTGTGTTATATTTTTCATAACTTCCATCCTTGTTCTCTCTTTCTTAACTGCTGACAAGCCTCTTAAGAAGAGGCTAAGCGGGTAACTGCATTAAATAAATAAGAAATAAAGATATTTCGTGGTTGGATGCGGCGCGCTCAGGATACGGAGATATGGAGGTCTAAGGGGGAGTCCTATCTTCACCGTTGGCCACGAGGTCTGATGATGATGACAATAAATGTTTAAATACCTCTAGTAGATGCATATAATATAGTTTGTAAAATCATTTAGGAGAAGATAATATAGAAGTCTAGGCATCTACAGGGCTTATGACCTGTCAATGGCTGGTTTAAGTGGCCACTTTACACACTGTGTAACATTCACCATTCTGCCTATATTTGAACATCTATATTCCTTCAATTCTTTCATCTGTTGATGTTTGTGAAGTTAAAGAGCTGAAACCTTTATGTTCTTCATCTCTGTTGTAATATGTGAATATAAACAGCTCCCCAGGGAGTTGAATCCAGTCCTTGTCTACAAAAATTTGGACAAACTCAAAATATTGTTGACACAATCTTTCATTTGAAAATTAAGTTAGATTCATATTTTTCCATGCTTTGAAATTCAGTTGATATTTTTTACAGTTACGTGTGAGGTGGATTTGCATGAACTACGAGTCACGTGTATTTTATAAAAATAAATGTATATTCTCATTATGCACAAAAGTCACGCACGGGTACTGTAAAAAGTCATTTTAGAGAGTAAAAATATTTTTTCTTTAGTTATGGGTACAATACCGCCAAAAATATTGCGGTGTTTGAACCCTTTATAGCATCAAGTGACACTTTTATTACAAACCATTTCAGTCCTTACAAAATCCAAAATCAACACCAAAGTTAATTTTAAATTAACATTACACAGGTACACGCCATTTAATGCAATCAAAGAAGATTTTCTCTTTAACAGATGATTACATCATGATTATTGCGAGAAAGTACACTTTAAATTCACTCGTTGCAAACAGGGACGCGTATTTGAAATATGAAAAAAATATTTATACGTGACGTATAGTAAATATTTCGCGCTTTGTTAAAATAAGAAAAACAGTTCATGATCGTAAAATAACTTAACTTGAGGGTGGACTATTTATTGATGTGACTTATGTCACAACTTGATACACAAGAACAAAAGTATATCCTTTGATACTTAAGTTAGTTGTATATATTTGAATTTTTTCAAGCCTTTATAACACATTTTCAACGTTACATATAAAAGAAAGTGAATGTCGCATTTTTCGCACGTCCGTCGCTGTTCTTCTTTTAAATTGATTGTGTTTTAATTGTTTTTCGAATTGTAATAACATATTTTATTATTTATTTATTTAATTTATTTCATTTTATTTGGGATTTTTACAGCTATTACATAAACAAAATAATTAGAAAAATCTTAACAATACTAAAGCCAATTAAAAAAATCTACTGTAAATATAATGACACATAATATATAAGAAAAGAAGTTTAGTAATTGTATTTGTGTGACGTTTGTATTCGTGTGTATGTGAATGTGTGTATGCGTGAATGAATGAGGGAGAGGATACATGTGCGTGTGGGAATGAAAGAGGGAGAGGGTGCGTGTGTATGGGTGCGTAAGTATGAAAATAATATATTTGCTTAAAACTTGTAAATTGTATAAAAAATGGTACAATAAAGAGCTTAGTATAAAGTTAGAAACCTTTTTGTTAAAATTCAAATGACGAAATGATATAAATTGTTTTTTTTTTTTTTTAAGTACCTATGTTAAATTTCAAAACCGTATTCTGAAAAAAAAAAGCATTTAATTTTTTAAATTTAACTGATACACATCGAATTATGTAATGATACCTGAGAATACGGGTATATCAATGAAAAATTTCAATAAAAAAAATTTTTTTAAATTTCGTGGCGGAAATTTATCGTGATTTACTAACGAAATGAAAAATTTGAGAATTTTTAACTGAATCCTTAAGCTTTGTATAATTAACAAATGGTTTTATCGCTTTAGCAAAATCTAAGTATTATCTTACATTATTACGGGTACCCAGATGACATTGGCATCATTGGTAGACCCCAGCGTGCGATGACGGAGAAAGTTGTTGAGCTAGAGAGAAATACTGATGGAATAGGACTTAACATCAACACAAATAAAACTAAATATATGCCGGTCACTAAAAGTGTTATTAATAACCAGACCCCGACAAGAATCAATATAGTCTCACATAAAATTGAACGCATTAGCAACTTTACCTCCATAGGATCAATAGTGAGATTGATTGCCGAATATTCATAGTAAGCGGCTGCTTTTTTGGTTTGAAAAGACATCTCGCATCTCGAGTGTTGTCGAGAAAAACAGAAGTCACCATCTTCAAAACCTAGACTATGGGCCTGAATGTTGGGTATTGAGTAAAAATGATGAAACACCTCTCCTCATATTTGAGAGGAAAATACTAAGAATAATATTCTGAGCTGCTGGTGTTCTTAAACAGTGCCCTCTGTTTGCCGGTCTTGCATTAAGTGCGATGTTCAGTTACAAGTCAAACGATTTTTATACAAATCTCGGTGCATTATACTTAAAAGTTTTTATATACTCGTTTGTATATTTTCAATGCTAGAATAGTATTAAAAATTTTGAGTTTCCTAAAATATTCTGGTACAGTATCTAAAGCGACAGCTTTTTTTATCATTTTTTAATATGTGCCTTTGAAGAGGACCAAATTGTTTTTGATCATAACGACTGTTAGAAAAATATTTATTGTTAAATGATCTATTTATGCTATTCCTCATTGTACGAATATCACTTCAATTGAAAATTATTATTGAATAAATTGTGAACGTAATAAATTGAACCCTTTTCTATTTAATGTGACGTGCCATTGAAGTTTGGTTAAATTGAAGATGTCACGTTGTAAATAGCGATACCATCCCTGGATTGGCTTCCATAGCAACGGAATTAGGTTTTCGGGTCACTCGATCATACTGCCGCATACTCGCCATTCATTGTATAATTTTCCTTACCAATATTTTCTATTTTATCATTTTTATTACCTGCACAATTAAATGAAACCCTTGTTATGTTGTGTGTCATTTTCTTTGCTTTTTTTGTGAACATGATCAAATCGGCTTTTACATCAATCATTATATTTCTAGCCATCCATTTGCTTCGCAGGATATCTCAATACCTCAACCTTTATTTAACATGTAGTGCAGATTGTCTTTTATTCTGTATGAATCTTGCCATTTCTTGTTTTCTTAATTTCTTGTAATAAAATAACTGAAACTGCATACACGAAAAAGATTTTGATTTGGTAATTTTTATTTTCTACATTGTTTTAAAAAACTGGTGATGAAAAATATGCATTTTATATTATTATCAATGGTTTTGTAGCGAACTGTTTTTGATGTATGGATGATTAATTAAATTGGATTTACCAGAAGTTTTGTTTCAAGGTTGCGTGTATTAAAATAAAAGATTCACTTATAATTTAAGTGGAAATTTATTTACTCATTTTATGATTGAGTTACTATAGCAAAGATTCAAATATAAGAACGAAAGATGTAGACCATACTGAATGAAATCTAGCCGTGTTAAATGAATTTGAATTTAATATATGCGTTTTCGATGAATGTTGTCATCTGTATCGTGTCGGTTGACCGGTACCAACCTTCTAACGTTAAATGGAGAGAACCTGATTTACGTTTCCGTTTTGCCGCAGTTGGCGCCTTGTTAAGTTGGTACATTAGCGGGTCTGGTACTTTGTGTTGCCAGTGCCCATAGGTTATTATATACAATCACGCTTTCTTACAAATTATTACCTCAACATTTTATATATAAAATTAATTTAACTCCTAGTTAGCAGAAGGAAAACGAATTATGACGAAAGAATATAGTATGTAACAAATCAATATTATTTTCGTGATTCCGATTAATGTAAAAAAAAAGCCTATGATTTTTCAATGGAAATAAAAATATTTATGCATTTTTAACCATCTATTACTTTTTTTTAGAACAGCAACATTTGTATATTAAAAACAAAAATTGTCTCGCACAAAGATTTTTTAACAATTTCATTTAAGGGATTTATGGAGCTTAAATTATTAAAGGTGGTTTACGAAATCTATGTACTCCGCTGTCTCGATTCTTGGTACCAGGAGCGTATGGTATTACTGGAGACCAAACATTTAACTTACCCGTCCGTGTGTTTTGATGTTTGCATGTAAAATTCACGTTATGCCGGCGCGGCGTATTACAAAACGTGTGGTATCACATAACGTGAATACATCGCGCTGTACGTTTCTCCGCCGTATTTTACCTCCTCACACATCCTATCTACCTGGTACAGGCGCTCATCACCTATGAGAATATTCCGAGAAGTTCTCGCATACCGAAATTGGTATTTGAAGAGAAGATTCGAAATAACTTGTGACGTTATTCTGCTGCTCGGATTACTATAAAATTTAAAAATAACATACATATTTTTTTAAATAATTTGTGAATTAATAGAAAAACCATCCGAAGTAGCCAATTTTTTTTTCATTTTCGCCTACCAAGCTTGAGGTCCTGATTTCGATTCCTAAGTTAAATGTAATATTTTTAATTTGCACTGCAATATTTCTCTATCTCTGGATTAGCACCTGAAGGGTAAGACTGTTAACTTTACCCAGCGTTGTAGCTGGGTCATGAGCCCCCCTGGCATGATTTGAATTTTGCGCCCCCCAAGACTTATTTTCTAAGAAGAGAAAGAGAAAAAAGGGCTTTGGGTCTGCAAAGTGCGTTCCCCTGACGGTTGCGCCCGCCTGGCCAGCCCTTATACGCTGACCTTACCTTCCTGTAACATATTATCAAGATACTCTTTATTATTTTACCAAATTAGTTTACTTATTATTTAATTTTATTTATTACATACGCCCAGAGGGCTTTTAAAAACAGGTAAAAAATAAAATTCAAAAGTTTCATTACAAAAGTTAATGGAAGTTCGTTTATTTATTTGTTCATTCAAAATTACAATCGATTAAATATTAATCAACTTATTAAGGCTTTTAAGGCTGTGTCCGTGTCAAGCCATAATAATTAACAATAAAAATACATAGTTAAATAAATTAGATTGAATTACAATTATATGTGATGCTATAGAATAACAATCCAGAAAAACAAGGTATAAATTAAAATAACAAAATTCCAAACAAACAATGTCAAAAGAAAATCAGATATAAATATTAAAATATAAAATATATAAATTTAGATTCACAAATAATCAAATATACAAAAAAATAGTATCACTAAAGTCAACAAATAGTAAAATATAGTAGTATATACAAAATAATAGTATGATTGAAATTAATAAAAAAATAATGTATATATATGTTAACATAATTGAAATATGGTTTTATTAATGGGTCTTATAAATATGTCTCCAATAAAAAAAACTTATTTTTTAAGTACCGAATTACATTATGTTTCATAGATATACATAAATAATTTTAAATGTACCTACACTTAAGATAATATTTGTTTCATATTAATTATCCTTTCATTGCATTATGTTTACAAATTTGAAGATGCCCATTAGAGGGTGAAAGCGCTAATTGGTCGGAAAAAAATTAAGTGGAAGTAAACCAAGTATTTTTTAATTAGTAACTTATATGTAAATATAAGTTATTTATTATTTATATTTATATATACGCCCAATGGGCATTTTCAAGGACATATTTAAATAAAGAAAATTATAATAAAGGAAAGTAGAAAGACACAATGGCATATAGTAGACAACTTGTTATCAAAGAAATCAAGACTGGCATGTTTGTTTGCAGACCTAAGAATTCTGGGCATAGGGGAATGAAAACCATAGTTAGTTCTATGGTTCTCGGTATTTTATTTTATTTGGGAAATCAACAGTTCTACGTACATATTTTTAGTAAACAAACAGATATAGTGTATAAACTCAGAACTAATTACAGCTTTCCACATAGTATACAAAGTTAGTAAAGAAAATATATTACATATCAAATAAATACATACAATTTGTACATATAAACATGTTATTTTCATGTACTCAATAATCAAAGATTTTTTAAATATTTATCTTAAGAACATTAAGTTACTGTAAATCGGGCGGGATAAGGACAAGAATGCTTGAAGAGAGGATAAGGAGGGAAGGGGAGATGTACATATTTATTATTATAATGTCTACTAAGTTACATACATTTTTAGTGTAAATTTTAAATCTGACAGAGTGATGTATGAAAGAGTAAGTTTTGTCTGAGGTTTCCAGTAGGGATATTTATTTTTTGACCTCAGTAGTTCAGGCGCATCAAAGAGTGAGTTGAGAATTTTAAACATGACTGGAAGTTATTACATCATTACGTATTAATAATGATAAAATATAACATTAAAGTAGGTAGGCATTATGCACAATGTGGATGCGTATAAAGGGTTTGATGATAATGTAATATTAAAAATAAATAGTATTATTCTTTATATCTCTTATTTTCCGCTTTGTTTTTCCCCTAAGAAGCATTCCAGTAAGGTCTGATATTTTTCTGGTATAAATTTTAACTTTATTTGCTGTTCGAAATTCGGAACAATCAAAAGTCAACGGTTTGTTTTCTTCTGTGTTATTTATTTTCGTATCCTTTAAAAAGTTAATCCGCTCGTTTTGATGTTTCCTACGCAGTTCGAAGACGAATGTAAAAAGTTATCGCATATTTCAAAATAATTGTTTAAGTTGAATAAAACATTGACAAAAGCGTACCTCGAGTAACTGCCCATGATCTTAGTACGCAGCATCAATGTTCAACTCTTGTAAATCGTTTTATTTGCCGTCGACTATGTACATTATTAACTTAAACATTGTACGGAA
Source organism: Micrasema longulum (assembly GCF_059751315.1). Classification (NCBI taxonomy): domain Eukaryota; kingdom Metazoa; phylum Arthropoda; class Insecta; order Trichoptera; family Brachycentridae; genus Micrasema; species Micrasema longulum. The sequence goes on from NW_028277790.1 coordinate 544,591, forward strand.
GTAAGTTTAACACTTTTGATGCTTAAAGTTTTGTACTTTAACGTGCCACTTAGCAGAGTGAAACTTTACTACACTTGAGTGTACCTTTGAATAATTACCAAGCTAAAAAATGAACATATTCACAAGGTGCTTTACCTACAGGTTCACAGTACATGTAAATAATATTATTACAAAATGGTAAGAAAGAATAAATCCCATACAGGCATAGCCTGTGCGTGGGTATACTGTGAATTTGGCGGCCTCCGTGGTGTAGTGGTCAAGACGCTTGACTCACGCACGGAAGGTTCCGGGTTCGATTCCCGGTGAGAACACAAAAAAATAAAAATGTGATTTTTCTCAAGCCTGGTTGTTCTGTAATGTAATTCACCTCTGTAATTGGGCTCCCTGGCCTGTTGTGGTGCAAAAAAAAAATGAAATGAAAAAAAAATGAAATGAAATACTGGTTTAATCAGTTTAACATGACAGTACGAATTTATTTATTTTATTTATTTATTTATTTTGAAACCAACACAGGCATAATTATAAACAATACATAAAGAATAACAACAAATAACAAGACCAATTACGGGTTTCATATAGGAACAAAAAAAAAAAAAAAAAAAAAGTGACACATTTTGCTAGCAATTTACCTAGAGAAATCAAGCACATCTCTTTACTTGACTCATTTTTTAGAGGTTTTTTAAAGGTTCGTTTAAACTTTTCATGTCTCTCATTATAAGTAAATACATTGTTTAGTCTAGGAGCGAAGAATAGTGCATATCTCTGTCATTGTCTAGTTTTACAGAAGGGTGCTTTGATTTTAAGGTTAAGCCTCTAACTGGTTCGATTTTCATTAGTTTTAAATAAGTTTATTCGCGTGTGTATACATTTCAAAGCTTGTATGCAATACTTTTATCTTATATATATTATTTCAGTTTTAAGGATAATAGAAAATCGGATTCTTTACGAAAAAAGGGTATATTTTAATTAAAAACTGCAGTATGTTGAAAATGGGGAAAAACTATTTTTAAAGAAAAAGAGGTTTTTAACAATGTTTTAAGTATGTCCAAATGCTTGCAGACTGGCTGGATTTTCTCCCTAGGGAGTTGTTCATATTTAAATTTATTGCAACAGAGAGGAAAAATATTTTTGAGAAGGAAATTTGAGAGTCTAGGCATTTACAGGGCTTATGACCTATCACCTGGGCACCTGTCATTTTTTTGTCCTAGCTTTAATTTTATTTAGTTGTATTTTATTTTATTAGTGCCTATATTTATTATAAGAAAGTGTATTTACCATCGTTAGAATGGACTGCATAAGTCCGTCAAATAAATAAATTGGCTGGTTTAAGTGGCCACTTTACACACTGCGTATTATTCACCATTATGCCTATGTTTGAACATCCACATTTCCTCAACTCTTCATCTGTTGACTTTTGTGAAGTAAAAGAGCTGAAACCTTTATCCTGTGGGTGAGATTCATCCAGCTGAACCAATTCACCTACTAGACAACGCCTGAAAACAATTTTCAAATTTTGTATACTTCTTATTTTACCAGGTAGTTAATTCAATAATGTTTTGAGCATGTCCAAATGCTTGCAAACTGGCTGGATTTTCTCCCATATTCCTTTCTCAAAAATGTTTTCCCTCTCTGTTGCAACAAACTTAAAAGAGCTTTTAATTAATCAAATGAAACGGCAACACATGTACAGCACTTGTAACTGCGCTTAACTACATGTTAATCGCAGTTACATGTGCTATACATTATAACAGTATGTACGCGTACGTACTGTACTGTAAATGAAATTAATTACTTGCTGGACATCTCAGTCAAAGTAAGCTATTTGACTGTCATCATCCGTTTTCGGGCGGCCAAGTCGCGCATCCGCTTGATATTGAGAAGTTGCATGTGGTCACACTTGGACTGATGCTCCATCCACATCAACGCTGTTTTAAGGCCGGCAAATGCTTCGCTAGCTGATGGTCCCGTGTCTGCTTCGATAACCTTGACATTAATATCATCTTCTTCCTCGACACTTTCACTAAGTTCATCATTATTTAGATTAAAAAAACAGGGTTTGACGAATCACCCGCCATCCGCTCTTCCATATCTTCAGCACATCCTTCTGAACATCCAGGAATTTTCAAAATAATGTTTTTGATTTCCTCGATTGATTCTCTTGTCTCTTTGATGTCCTTTTCTTGAGCTCGAGAATTCGGGAAGTGATTAGGATAATCAGCGATTTGGATAGTCAGAGCTCGGATTATTGAAATTCTACTGTATTTTGAAAATATTTATATATTTCTACCATCAGATATGATACACTTATGCCAGGGTTATTTCCAATGCTCGAAACATTTTTGATTGGCTCTTTTTGGTATGGCCTTAAGTTCCGTCAGCGATACGGTCTTTATTTCCTCTGTGATTGCAAAACTGTGTCCTTCCATAGTCCTCTTCATCTTTGTGCGGTGGTTGGTCACTGACACACTCTGTTTTTTTTATTAAAAAATCACGAACGTGCAGCGAGGGTTCGTCATTTTCGCTCTGCAATAACCTTGAAAATTCACCGATTACACTAAACGCGTCTTACTAGTTTGTCTTTCAAAAAGCAACTACAAGTCCAAAATGGACAAAAATTGACCAAATACTGATAAAAGTATATGAAATGGATATAAAATAATTAATTGTATTTTCTAAATCAATTTGAATATTGTGGAAAAATGTTTTCGTATAAATTTTAAAAAGAAATTAAAAAAGAATACGTCACTAGAAAAACGCGACATGATAGTTGTGACGTCTAGATTTCTGACAATGTTCAAAACAAATTTGAATGGCTAACGAATGACAACAAATAAACATGATTCGTGACGTATTAGGAGTGTGGCCAATGGAATGATCGTTTTTGCGGGTATTCCAAATTTACAAATTTAAAAATGTTTTTATGCTACTAATAAGTAACAAAAATTTTTTTTTTACTGAACAGTATTTCATAGACCTTTATTATTTTTAAAATATTTTTTTTTAAATACGTGATATTTCCTTATAATGAACCAATAGAGACTCTAAAAAAAAGCTCTAAAATTACGTATTTCAACCTGAAATTAAAATATACTTTGAATTTTTAAACAAACCTTGCATTCGATACACATTTAGTTCTTTAATATATTCTCTACATTAATTTTGAGTTATTGATTTTACACAAACAAATACGCATAAATGAATAATGAATAAATTTACCACATAAAAAGTAAATTTTAATAAAATTTGGAATGCCAATACTAATTTTGTTCAATACATCAGTAAAGGATAACGTTTGTTAACCATTATTTGCGTTCTTTTGTTCCATTTCAAACCAAGGTGGTATCATACTAAATAATATTGATAACTGCGTTAAAATCGAACTTACGTAACTCTATCACCTAACTCAACATAATGACTAAACTTAAGTTAGCGCAAAACTTATAACTTGTTTTAACTTTGCGAAAATCAATTTAACTTTCAAAAGCAGTTGAAGATAAATGGAGATAAAATAGGATAAATTTATCTTCCTGTTTGAGGATATATTTCCGTTCTAGGCAAAACTTTCCTACCAGAAATTGTATTTTAAATACCTACATTGAATTGGAAAGGTCAGTCAATAGTCGATACGATCAATATACACATTACTGTGATAATTAGGCTTCATTTTTATTTCAAACGCCACGCTACAAAATGTTAAAAGTTACTATGTTTGAATGTTTTTTTATTATTATATATTACCTTACTCCAAAAATTATAAACAGTACTACAAAACATCATACATATATTTGAAGCACAATTTCTGTGGATATTCATATTAATAAAATAAATATTAAACAACTTTGTTAAATTTTATAAATTTAAAACAACAACAACGGTTTCAAAGTAACACAACCTTATTTATCAAGGTACACTTAACTAATTCATCTTATCCTATTTTATTTTTACAGTGATTTAATTCACAGAGATTAAAAGTTCTTCATGTTGAAATAAACTTATTGAAATAACTTAGAAATCTAAGAAATTAAAAAAGCGGTTAATACTAATAAAAAAGTTAGAAATAACAAAAAAACAATATTTACTTTCGTCCACTCTTGTCTAGTATTAAAGATCGTATCCATATCACTTCACACTTTCCATCTTGTAAAGAAAAATATGAAAAAAGACTTGACTTGTTAGCTCCATATTTTTTGGTGTAATATTTAGTAATCACTGTTATAGTATAATAGGAAAAGATTCATTAGTTAATTATACCTTTATAAAGATGTTTTCGAAGAAAAAAACTCTAATATTACAGTAAAAGAACACTTAAAGTGCCAAAATAATAATACATTTTTTAAATTCGCAAGCCACCTGAGAGTATAGTCAAAATTTCAATAAAAATATAATATTAAAATTAGACAACTGAAATCTTTTTTTTTCTTTTCTCCTTCGAATGTTTTTCAAGAGACCTCTAATTAAGTAGCCCTTTTCTAAAACATTTCACTTCCAACAAATATGTTTCATCACTCCTTGTGAACACTTACTAATTATTTGTTTTGTTTCAGGTAAGAATTTTTTGTTGAAGCAATCATCACACTTCAAGATTTTTGGTATGTTTAATTAACTTATTAATATTCGATCTCTTACTTAACAACATTTTGAGAAAAAAAAACCCTTTACGGCTGTGTTTCAAACTAGGATGCATCACTCGGAAAGCATGGTTGTTTATCCCGTCTCTGTCAACCAATAAAAAAGGTTTTGGATTATTTCTTAAGGAAAATACAACGAAGTCAACAATGTATTCTTGATTCAGACACATCAGAAACGGCTGCTTGTCTGTAATCCAATTATATGAATTACATGAGCTTCATTAAATACATACATCCGAACATTAGTTACCATTAGTACTAAATGCACTCTTGTACAAGCATTACTACTACCCATTCTAGATTACGCTGATGTTTCCATGACTGATTTAAGCTGTGAGCAACTCGATAAACTTGACTGACTTCAGAATACATGCATAAGGTACATTTTTGGTCTTAGGAAATATGACCACATTTCTGATTATCGTAGGCAACTGAAATGGGTCAAAATTAGACAGCGGAGAGACTATCGCTCCCTCTCACTTCTGTTCAATGTACTTCATACACCTAACGCTCCTATATACCTGTGTGAAAAATTTCAACGCTTATCAGTTCATGGTTTACCTCTTCGTTCTCATTCTCAAGGCACTCTCTTAATACCCATACACAATTCTTCTTTCTTCTTTAACTCATATAGTGTCCATGCGGCTCGACTGTGGAATCATCTCCCATCCACCATCAAAGATGTTACTACATTATCTCTGTTTAAATCACGTCTGAAGAAACATCTCCTTTCTCTTCCTTAATCTCTCCTCCTTTCCTTTTTCCCCTTTCCGCTTTTTTCCTTTTTGCCATTGAGTAATAGTTTTGATTTAAGGTAATTTATAAACAAATACGTTTATTTCTATTTTTATATATTTTTCACTTTTTAATCTTTTTTTTTTCTATTGAATATGTTCTATAACTTGAATTATAAAAATAAAACTTTTATTTTATTGGTTGGTTGGAAGAAATTGCCATTTGGCAATAAGCCCGCCAATGTACAAATAACATTATGTACAAAAAGTTAAATAAATAAAAATAAAAAAATAAACATTAAATTATCGTTTTTGTATTACTTTTACTAAAAAATAGGGATTGTAGTTCAATATGTTATTAAATAAATCGTATCTTTTGGTCAGAAAATATTTTAAAATAGCCTCGTGGTCCATCGTCCTGTAAGGACTCTATTATCCGGATATTTCCCTCTTTTACTTTACAGATTAGCCTTTATGGACACATTAATCTCTGAGAAAATCGCGAACGGGAACAAGAACATAAAAATAAATATCCCTTAACCCCCAGAGTCCTCTATGATAAGATATATAGACCTTTACTGTACGACGGAAAAAAAATAAAGATTTGCACTGAAGCGAGCGATGTGCCCTTCGTAAATATATATATATATATTTTTAAAACCTTTATTTTAGCATAAATAAACAATACATTCAGTAGAAAAATAGAACACTTAAGGTTGAACTTGCCAAAAAAGAGTCTAGCTCTTGTGTTTGGCAAGTTTACAAAATAACATAAAAATAAAACATAAAATGCAAAACAAAATAATAAAATAAATAAAAAATTAAACAATTTTAAAAATTGAGAAAATATAACACTAAAAAAATATTAAATAAAAACACAAAATTTGTAAACACGGGCACATATTAAACATACATCTCTTTTTTTTACATTATATTCACATACCCTCAACAAAGTAAACTATTATAATAATCAATAGTAATACATTAAAACTAAATGAAAAGTTTACCAGTCCTATTGTAGGTATATATCATATCGTCGCTATACTTAAAAAAAACCCTAAATGACAAAAATAGTTGAAAATGCAGTTATACCTTATATTAAAATATGACCCGAAATTGGTAAAAAAAATCACCTAAGCTTAATTATTCAGTATATTTTATTCTATCTCCTCCAAAGTAATCACCATTAGAGCAAATACACATAAGCCAACGTTTATTCCAATCTTTGTAGCACTTGTCGTAGGCCGATTTCGGAATGCTTTCAGCTCCCTCTGCAGATGTTCATTTATTACCTAATTGCGTCAAAATCCTTTGAGCAAAGTGGTAGTTTGAGTTCAGGGAACAGGAAAAAGTCTCACGGAGCCAAATCAGGTGAATGCAGTACACGGGGAACAAATGGTCAAATGATCGCGATCGGAGAGATGTGTGAAACGGCATCTTATCATGATGCGAAAACTAATAGTTTTCTTTCCATATATCTGGCCTTTTATACAACACGTATATTTATGATAGTCCTACCAACCTTGAGAAAAACTCATATATTTAGCGCTGGTCTTTAAAATTCTTGGTCATATTTGAACATAACAGAATGTAATTTTTCGGAGCATTATCAAATAATATAGCCCTCTAAATCCTCCGTGCTTTGGTTTTAAAGTAAGCATGAATAAAAATTCACTAAAAGTCGTTCAAATGTGGTCAAGTAAAAATAATTTACTGCATTCATCAGGTTTTTTTTTTAATTCTTAAAAATTTAAATTATTCAAGTGAACTACGATGGTCTTATGCATATGCATCATGTCCAAAATATGAATTAGGCAGATCGGAAAAGACTTTTGGTGAATAAATAATTAAAAATGATTTTTCTCAGTAGAGGGAAAAATGTATTTAGGGGTTTAATCAGTATAAAAACGATTTTTAGTCTAAATAAATATTTATTTTATTGCAAGGATATTGCTTATTTTACGTTTTGAAGTAGTGTTACTGCCTATTAGCATTTAAAATGGACATAAAATTAGAATTGTTAAACCGTACACGTTGACGGATTTGAATTATTATTGAATAGGTTTTTTTATTTTATGTTCTTACAAGTTTCGCTTATTTGATTTTTGAATGATTTTGACTTTGAATGTGGCTTAATAAAGTAAAACAATGATGGAATAATTGTTACTAAATTAAGGCTATTTTTTTTAAAGTTTTGTATTTCTGAAATCACTCCGCGTGTGACATCTCAAGTTCTCTTCCGCGTCTTCTCGGGCACTTCTGCCAATTGGTCCATTGACGGTAAGTAAACCGAAAATCTTTCACGGTTCTCTTATCATTGCTTTATTCATATGAACTAGTGACGTCCTCCAAAGTGGTTCGTTTTAATTAAAATGTTTTTTTTATTTTTTCCTACATTTTCAAGAAACTTTGGAGTACAATTCAATGTTTTTTATATCCAATTTCCCAAAGGGCTGAAGTTCCTCTTTTAACGATTTTGTCAACAAAAAAAAACAGAATCAAAAACCAGTGTTGCTTAAATTGAGTTCTACAAAATAAACGCTTACTTAATAAATTAAATGTAATATTTCTGGGCATTATAAAATTAAACTACATTTCTCTATAAAACGTCCCTTAAAACTTAACAATCCAATACGTTATATAAACGCGATGACCTTTCAACAAAGATCGATATATTTGTCAACATCTCAACTTATCTATTTACCCTTCCGCGAACATTCATCATTTGACGTACAAAACGGGTATTTTTTCGATAAAACTCCCTGGAATTGCTTTGTTAAATTTGTTTTGTCATCCCCTATTTCGGATTCACCCCTAAAATAACAATTCTCTCTGTAATCACAGTTACAAATCATTATAATATCGGCTATTAAATGATGCGAGAATGGCTTTATGTTAATTTTTTGGAAAATCGACATTATTAATTTGTTTATTCTTTTCGCTTTTGATTTATTGCCATACGTCGATTGAATAAGGTTTTGGTTTAAGGATTTTTTTTTATATCTATTTGGACCCCTGTATTTAGTAGCCTTACGTGTCATGTACAAGGCTAAGGTACTCGGAAAAAAAAAGTTTTCGTTTGTCTTGGAAATGGGATGTTCGATCACTGATTTTGGTTAATTACCTTTATGAGTCCAATCACCATTGTTGCAAAGTTCAAGAACAATGGCGCGTGATAACTACTTTTAACTGCAGTGTGGATATCTGTTAAGGATATTCCATCTTTCCTGCATTCTGCTTCAAGATTATGGCGTTGCAAACTGAAAAATGGGCACTGAAATAACAGATGTTCTATATTCTGTGAAGAAATATCATCGCATGGACAATAGTCATCATTCCTTAATTTAAACCTATATAGATAACTTCTCATAGCTCCGTGTCCGGTAAAAAATTGGGTCGTTTCGAAAGTACTTTGGTGATGATGACGGAAGTTTGCTGCATCAGCCAGCGTTGGGAAAAACATTTTAAGTTTAAGGATATTGCAATTCAGGCATACACGTCAAGGCTTAACAACGCTGTATATAATGAAACCCGGAGAGACGCCATACTTTTTGATTGCGGAACGAGAATTAAAAAAAAAAAACTATTGTTTTACTAAAAACAGTAAGTAATGCGTTAAAAAAACATAATTATAAATGCTAAAATGCGAATCAAAAAAATATTCATAACAACAAGCAATTCAAACCCACACATTGAATGAGAAATGATATAATACATACAATCTGTAATAATACTAAGCGAAATGCATATACTTCTTTTTATTAAGATATTTTCTTCTTATTTCTTCCCTTTGCAGCAATTACGATGAGGGAAATACATATTACATGACTCGTGTAGCCATTTTGAATATATGGTACATTTCACCCAGTCCGTTTTCCGTTCGGTTTGAAAATTATTTTCCCAGCATTTGGCGCACTCGTTCTTCAACCGGAGCATCTTTATCAGATTCCATTTTGCAGTTTCTAGAAATATAAAAATAATTTGAAATATAACATTAGCATAATTATAATATCAAATTACTATGGCACTGTATCGTAAATAATCCATATTGACTAAAAAAATCTTAATTGGTTTATTGCGTTTCTATTATGCCTACCATAGAATTAATAATAGCCCATAAACTACTCCATATGGAGTAGTCTACGTTTTGATCATTAGTTTCTTTGTAGACGTCGCTCAATACGCAATTCCCGATTCGAATTCAATTATGTCGTGTTGTGTCGTTTTAAAGTGTAGAAATACTGCTGGGATAAAAAAAACAGAATAGAATCACATTTCATGTGTAAGTAGCAAATGCATGTGTTAGTAGCAAATACATTACTTAAAATTTAATTATTTTTCCATCTGTCAGATTTTTTAAAGAAAACAAAATAGACATTTTGTTAGTGTTGCCAGAATAGTCAACTTTTTTACGCTACTTTGCTCATCTAATGAGAGAACTAACGAAAATTGGAACTCTCGGATTAAACAACGCCGTGGTGGACATTTGACCGACATTGTCTTTAAAACATAATGGCATCAAATATTATTTAACATGACATAAAAATATCCGCTCTCTGTAAAATAAAATTTGTTTCATTTTTTAAGTTCAAAGTTCATTAATTCAATTACTCTTTTCAAATGACCCTTTAATAATCTACTCTGTTGTGTTAATCAATGTTTCCGCGCGTACAATAAAATTTTAGAGAAATTAAAAAAATGCTTTTTTCTTAAAATATAATTATACTACATTTGTGTTTTGATTACATTTTTCGCGATCTGGCAATATTACAGGGTGACTTCGCGCATGCGCGCGGTAAAAGTGGGTTTTTTTTTTGATTCAGTCTGATGTATTCAAATATGATTCTAAGCTCCTTCTGGACTATTCTTAATTCTATGATGCCTACCATCGCGCATCGGTACTATTATGTTGAGTAAGTCAAATTTGTGCTCATTTTAAAAAATCCTTCTGCACACAACACCCGCTGCGCAGTCGGACAAACATTGACTTGTTTACAATCACGTATGAGCTTCTTTTTTTAAATTATTTGAATTTCATTGATAAACCCTTACGGGTTACATACATTTAACAAAACATTTTTACTTTCAAAATTCACATTCTATTGTTAATAATAATATTTTTTACATATTTTGTAAAGGTTGTCTGAGTCTTTTGTTTATTTTTGTCTGGTAGTTTATTGTATAATTTCCGTTCATGGTTTATTAGTCTCGATTGTCCTTTTCTCGTTTTAAAAGGTTGTATATGATATTTTTCTGATATTCTCGTATTGTGTTCATGTTTACTACAGTTTTTTACAAGTTTTCATTCTTCGTCTACAATTCTATTCTACATTCAGTTTTTTATTCTACATTCAAGTTTTACCATCTCGCTCATACATCGCGAGATCTGAGACATATTATGGCGTCTCTCAGGGTTTTTCCCTACTGTTAATTTTTCTCAGTAATTTCTTAATCTATTATTTGAATTCAAAACGTTGAAGTTTCTGGACGAAATTTTTTAGTGGAGGTTCATAGTAATTTTTATAGAATAGAAGACACTTGAGTTCACAAATTTGTAATAACCAGTCTCGAAGATATTCGGTAACCGGATAAACCGGTAACTTGTTATTAAATGACTGTCGACTTGATTATCACTCGTCTTTTATTTTTTGTTGTTGACACATGACTAATTTTTATTGAGAGGTTTCTGGATGAATTACTGATAAAATCACATAAATTTGATTTGAATCGGGTTTTGATCCCCTAACTAGTGTTCCGGACTCACGGGCCGAGGTTACCTCACTCTGCTCCAATTTGATTCCCTCGATTCACAACTCGTTGAAAATTGCACCAAAATCGACATATTTGGGTCCAATAATAAGAACGCAAATATTTATTTTTTAAAATATAAATAAATTAAAAGTGTTTTTTTTTTTTTGTATTTCCCTTTTTATAACAATACATGAAGAACAGATAATCAGTCTTACGCTTCTTTCTCAGATCCCAGTTCAGAGACTATAAAATATTATACTTTGTATTAAATCACATTTTTAAATAGATATTTCATGTAAACCATGTCGGGAATAAAACCCGAGTCTTCTTGCATGGTAAACAAATGCGCTGACAATTTGACCACGAGGCGAACATATTAGAAAAGTACATAAATGTCTCATGATTGATAATACATTAAATTAATGTTTTTTAATTAAATTTCAATCCATATTGTAATTACCGCCCCCAAATTCAATCTACACCGTTCTGAATAACACAATAGATATTTATTGAAATGTCATAAATTATATATGTAACTAAATACTCGATCAACACGACGGCAATAACTTGTACGCAGTAATTGTTATTAGACAGTAAAATAATTATCACTCAGGAGCTAGTTCCGATTCACAATCGACAGCGCGGATTATCTAACAATATAGTGATTATTTGAAATCGTCAAACATCGCGTTAATGTTTATTTTACTGTGTACCGCCATAATCTTTTAATTGGAAATGCAAAACTATGTATTCCCAAAGGTTAAATTAGAAATTGTGGTCGAATTAAATACAAATATAATTATTTAATAATCAACAAATTAACTATCATAAATCCACCACTAAACAACTTATACGCATGTGATTTCCGGAGGTAATGGAGGTTTTCGGTATTTTATTTTATTTTATTTTGGAAATCAACAGTTCTACATACATATTTTTAGTAAACAAACAGATATAGTGTATAAACTCAGAACTAATAACAGATTTCCACATAGTATACAAAATTAGTAAAGAAAATATATTACATATCAAATAAATACATGCAATTTATACATATAAAAATGTTATTTTCATGTACTCAATAATCAAAGATTTTTAAAATATTTATTTTAAGAACATTAAGTTACTGTAAATTGGGCGGGATAAGGACAAAAATGCTTGAAGAGAGGATAAGGAGGGGAGGGGAGATGTACATATTAATTATTATAATGTCTACTAAGTTACATAATACATTTTTAGTGTAAATTTTAAATCTGACAGAGTGATGTTTGTGTAATCTATATTTTTAAATTTTGTATTGTAAATTGAAAAAGTCCTACGAAAAAAAACATTTTTAACATACGATGTTTTACTTATTGGTACATGAAACAGGTGGTATCGTCTACAAATCCTGGCTGGCACATTTATTGTTATTAAACCAAGGTATATTTTATTTATCCCCGTTTTCCTACCAACTTCTCCATAAATCATAGAGTCTCAAAATTAAATATGCAAAATTAGACAGTCTTATTTTTATTATTATGGATAACCTATATAGCGCCATTTTCGTAATATAATACCTTAAGGGCTCTTTACATAGTGATTCTTTAGATTTAATTGAAGCTTTCAAATTTGTAATTTCATTAAAACAACTTATTTTGTTATGATATGCTATGGATTTATTCAAATGATTTAGAAAACAAGTGTGTTTCAAGTTTTTTCCGAAACATCACTTCGCTTTCACAGCCTCGCCCCTCTGCTGGGAGAGCATTGCATGTTATAGGGCCTGCGACCGCAAATGCGCGTTCACTGAATTTAGTACGCTGTTTGCGTAGAGGTACGAGGGTTGCTACTTAAGTTTTCAGATAAAAAGTAAAAACAAATATTTATAATCGAAAATGACTTTATTGTTTTTCAAAATATTCTCCTTGGAGATCAATACACTATTGCATGCGTTTGAACCAACTTTCGATGTACGTTTTCCAGTCCGATTAAGGTACATATTAAATTTATTTTTGATATCCAGGTGGATTAAAAATACAATTCTTTTTGTGAAACAGAGCCAGAAATCTAAACAAGTCCTTTCGACTCAATTTCTGCTCTCAGGTAATAAGAAAATCGAATAAAGTTAAGTCTGTCTCGTAGTGTAGTGTTAAGTACATTCTTGTAGGAACAGAATATTAAAATATGGCACATTTTAACCCTCTTGCAAGTATGTTAAGACTCTATAACAAAATAGAAAAAAAGTTAACATTGACATTTATCATGATAGAGCAAATGATTATAAAAAACATATAACTATGTGTCTTAAATCAAATGCCTTATCCTTTTTTTTGTGTATGTAAATTAACTTTAGTCTATTTTATTAGATCTTATATGTTTTTATTTTCTCTTTTCTATTCTTAAAAAAATGTAGTTCCCTGTGTTCTTAATTTTTATTCTTATCTTCCACTAAACTAAATCTTTATTTATATTATTGCTATCAAAAACATTTTTCACTTTGTGGTATGACATTTTACACTTATTTGTTAATAAATTTGTAAAACCACTTAATTTTTTTTTTATTATTTTTAATTACACTTCGACCGGTTTCGAGGTTACTACCTCATCGTCATTTTACTAATCTTTATTATTACTTAAATTGATTTTACACTCTTGTTTTTAAATAATTTATGAAAAATGGCGGAGTTCTATAATTGAGGATATATATAAAGAATGTTAGTAATGCTTACTTAAAAAATGTATGTATCCTTGTTGAACTTCCAAAAAAATAAAAATGATTTCATTGATAAAGCGTTTCTTTTAAATCGGGTTGTGGTCGTGGTTCGAATCCCACTGTACCCCAACTCGACTCCCATTTTCTAATAGTGAGTTATTTACAACTCGTTGAAAATGGCCATCAAAATGAAATATTTGGGTAAATCATAAGAACTAAATATTTATTTTTTTATTTTTTAAAATCAAAATAATATACGGTCAATAAAATATGATGTCCTGAAAACACTCAAAAAGACCGCCAAACGAAGCTATTTATAAAAGAATAGAACTCCAAAGAGCTTAACCATTAAGCTTAATAGAAAATCTTAGCTTGAAATGAATTTCAGGGGATAAAGATTAATAGGAACCTTTTGCTTACATCTATCTAAATACTACGTTATTTTGACGTTGCGTTCAGTAATAAAAATAAAAATTTTCTAGTAATTTTACGTTTGCTTGGTATTTTTTAACGAGGTAATTCAATATTGTGAAAAAGAAAATTAATCTCTCAAGGACAAAAACTATTTTCAAGAGAGGAGTTAAGGGCTGAATTTTCCTTAGGGGGAGGAATTTGAGTGGGAAACTCCTTGATAATTTCCAGAATGTTTGAGTTTACTATTTATCATATTGATGTGCCATATATTTGTTTTTTTATTGTTATTATTATTGTTGTGTTTCTGATCCTATAAAATATTTGTGATACTCATGTGTCTGTGTCAAGTAATTGCTCGTCCAAACTCGACACAGGATTTTTAGTCCCATTGAGTTGGGACTTATGTCTCAAATAGTGTGTAATAAAATGTCTTTAAGTAAAGAAATAAATAAATGATGAAAAATGTATTTCTTTCTATTCTATCATGTTTTTGTACAGTTTAAATAAATAATGTATTAAAATAAAAAAGAATCGGGTTTGTGGGAAGCAAAATAAGAACCCAAAAAACCCAAAACAAAGAAAAAAAACTATTGGTTGCGCGAGAGGTTGATGTGATTGAGTGGTTTGTGGCTGGATGGCCCATCAGTTGGTGAAGATCCCCGTATCCTAGATTCCACCCTGTGATTTCCCAACTTCCAATCCCCAAATCATAGAATTATTATATACCAGATTGCGAGTAGAATCATGTTTGCATACATTGCCCTGTGTCCAAAATTCTGACATCCCGCTTGCGCGCATGCGTGAAGTGGCCGCGTAATGCTACCAGATTGCAAATAATATACTATCATAACACAAATATAAGATGATTTGTTTAGCACGAAAAATATTTTTCTGACTGGACTATAAAAAAAAACAGGTACTATCACAATAGGCAAACGTAAAAAAAATCATGAAATAATCAATAAATAATAAAGTACATTAATACCATTTAGTATTATACTAAGGTTCATTAATAGAACGCCGGGTAAAAAAATCGACTACCCTGGCAATACCAACAAAATATCTCACGTTACCGTTAGTTTTCGCCATTTCGGCGGCCTCCGTGATGTAGTGATCAAAACGCTTGACTCACTCACGGAAGGTTCCGGGTTTGATTCCCGGTGAGAACACAAAAATTCAATGTGATTCTTCTCAAGCCTGGGTGTTTTGTGATGTAATTCACCACTGTAATTGGGCCTCTTGACCTGTTGTGGTGCAAAAATAAAATAAAATAAACAAATAAATACATACTTGTTTTACCATTCTTTCGGCGTCCACTCGTTCTACATGACCAAACTATCTCAGAGAGCCTTTCTTAATCTTATCAATTATACTTGACTTAAATTTACACTCTCGCCTGATTTCATCATTCGTAACCCTGTTATACATTGATTTCCCACACATTTATCTAAGAGATCGCATTTCAACCGCGTTCACTCGGCTTTTATCCTTCCTCTGCCAGTTCCATGTTTTACTTCCATGCATAAGTGTTGGGACTGAAACTTCGTTGCGCACTGTCAGTTTAGCTTCGATTGACATATATTTATTAACATTTACTGTGCTTAGTACGCCGTTCATTTTGCTGCCCGCATTCTCACTCTACTTTGAAACCATGCTTCCTAGATACACTAATGAGGAACTTCAGCCCTACGGGAAATTGGATACAAAAAATGTTTTCTTACGCGGGGTAAAAATTAGAGCATTCAATTGTACTGCAAAGTTTCTTGAAAATGTACAGAAAAAATAATAATAAATATTTTGATAAAAACGCACTACTTTAAATGATGTCACTGGTTCGTGTGAATCAACCTATAATCTAAGAGCTATGGAAGATTTCCGGTCAGCTTGTCGTTTCTGGACCAATGGGAAGAACTGAATGAGAATACGCGTAAATGAACCTCTGACGTTACACGCGGAGTTATTTCAGAAATACAAAACTTTGAAAAATCGTAGCGCCGATAATACGATATATAAAAATTAAAAAAAAATAATTTTGACTTAGTTCAACAGTCTATTAACAAATATTATTTTTTTTAAAACCAATGAACTTCCTCATTCTTTTACTTGTTCAATACATTTTTTGGTTATGAAAGAATATACGGTAAAAACAAATAATTGCTTATTTTCTTTTAATTTAAAGATTCATCATGCTTCAAATTCCTGATATGTAAATAAAATGACAACGGCAAATACATTTACTGTTCTCGCATTTTTACTTATTCGTTGCGTAATAACTTTTCATTTTATTTCGTAAACTTGTATCGAGGCAGGAAACTTTTTTTTTCTGTAACTGGAATTCAGAACAGAATGATTAATCTTGTATTTAAGGGAAGGGAACGATACTGTTACAATGATTTACTAAACAGGATAGAAGACAGGTTCAAAGGAAAGATAATTGAAGAGGAGCTAGAACAAAGGACGAAAGCTTCTAACTAAACCTTTGACAGCAAATTTAAATAGCTGCTTTACTACCCTTACTTGGGTACCGATATATATGAGATATTTAATATCGAAGTGAATCTAACTCCGTGAACTG
Source organism: Micrasema longulum (assembly GCF_059751315.1). NCBI lineage: Eukaryota > Metazoa > Arthropoda > Insecta > Trichoptera > Brachycentridae > Micrasema > Micrasema longulum. Next base: position 561,388 of record NW_028277790.1, read on the forward strand.
TTCAAAAATAACGAAAAGCTGTCGCACAACACTCGCGATTATGTTTAAAATCCTTTTTTTTTAATGAGGCGGGTTGTCTCGTTGGTATTGTAGAAAGCTAACGAATTAAACCGGATTCAAATCCCGCTCTATCACAACCCGATTCCAATATTCTAATTTTTGTACAACTCGTTGAAAATCACATCCGTTTATCTTTATCATATTTCTTTCGACTTGTTTTTTTTAAATGTGACTACATTTAATATAATATTAAGTTTTGTACTGTATAATGCTTACCAGTGTAAAGATGCCCGTTAGAGGGTAAAAGCGTTAGTTGGTCAAATAAAGATTTAGCGTTCAATAAAAACTTTTAAAATAATTTTTATAAAGAAGCAAACATTATAGTAATAATCCTCACCCTTAACCATTGGTTTTTCCCTCAATTATGATTAATGTACATGCTTCAGTTCATAAGATTATTTTTATTTTCTACTTAAGTACCTTGAATTATATAACTAAATAAGGACATTCAATCCAAATAATCTTCACATTCGTTTGAAAATGCCCTAATAAGGCGAAACAATTGTCACGAAGTTTTTATTTTTATATGTTTATATTTGTAAAAATAAAATAAAGTGTTCAGTAGACTCAAATCAGTGTTTGATTTCTAATTATAAGTTTAAATATGGAGTTCTACAAAATAAACACCAAATCAATCAATAATAATCCTAATCCCTTACGAAGAATCCGAAATAATTCTACCCACACAACTGTATACTTAATTATTTTTTTTCGAAAAATTACTGTAACTATTGATTTAAAAAAATTGTGAAAAAGTGATTTAATCAAACTAAATGCCTAAATTTATTTTATTAAAGTATAGTCTGCTACCTTTAACAACCTATAATAAACAACTTATTATCACGTTCGATAAACAGTATCTGAAGTGTGACTATAAAACGTTTAATTGTATTACGTATTATAAATTTGATTAGATAAATCAATAAACATGAATACTTCTGAATTAAATTTCTTCTGGAGAATTGGTGTATCTGGAAAGCATGTTTTGAGAGATGGAAGAGTAGAAAAGGATGTTGAAAGGAGAGTGAATGCGGGCAACAAAATGAACGGAGCACTAAGCACAGTAATTGCTAATAAAAATATGTCAATCGAAGCTAAACTAAACGAAAGTTTTAACACTTATGTATGGAAGTGAAACATGGAACTGGCAGAGGAAGGATGAAAGCCGAGTGAACGCGGTTGAAATCAATGTATGACAGGGTTACGAATGATGAAATCAGGCGAGACTGTAAATCTGAGTTAAGTATAATCGATAAGATCAAGGAAGGGTCTCTGAGATGGTTTAGTCACGTAGAACGAATGGACGACAAAAGAATGATAAAACAAGTACGAGTACATATAGCGAACACGAACGGTAACGTGAGACGAGGACGACCGAGGAAGACGTGGCAAGATCAGATAAACCAAAATCTTAAGTCTGGTCATGTCAAAAGCAGACAGAACCGTAGGCCATGTATGACAAGAATGATGAATGTGGAAGAAGCTAGGAATGTATGCCAAGATAGACGTGTGTGGCAGTCCATTCTCTCTGCCTACCCCTACGGGGAAATGGCGTGATGGTAGTAGTAGTAGTAGAACACATTATTATTTTTTTATGCTTACTTCATTTTATTTTTGTAAATGGCCTTTGTACCGTTTATTCAAAAAAAGATAAAATATTAGTTAAAAATTATCAAGAAATAAAATATAATATGGAGAGAAAAGAAGCACTTTGTATTCAATATGAAAACTTGTGTAGGTACTGTGATAGCCATAACTTAGGCTGCGTTACATTTACCAAGTATTTTTAATGTATAACTAATAAGCTTTTACACGCGGCATCGCTGGCGTGGTTTTAGGGAGAAATTAGTTAATTGATTAGTGTTGTCGTTTAGCAATAAAAAAATTCTCGATAGAATATATTTTTTCCGAATAAAAGTAGCCTGCTCAATTGCCTATCCCCCAACTATCGCTATGTAAAAAATACGAAGCTCCTTTAGCCTATGGGGACCTAGCATCGTTACTCTATATAAATATATATTTTTTTTACCAAGGCTTTTCCCGAGGGAGCAATATTTTTTGTGGTTGAAGAGTAGCTAGTAAGACTTGTCAACTCTCCTGCTATCCTTATGCAAACAATCATTACAACTTTCGCACAACTTGTTTTGCCTGTTAAAGTTGACGTGAAATGACGTGACGATACTTGCTCCTTCCACTGGTCATTCCCTTTCCTTTGGGGATTACTTTTTAGCTCGGATTTGTATGGAGTGTTATCTTTATATACCATATCTCAACGTTATAAATCTATTTTAAGCCTTGTTCAAAGCGTTGATAAATGACGTAATATTTCAGTTTAAATTTTGCCATAACTTCTGCACGGGTAAATTAATCTGTCACTTTCTGTAATAGTAACTGATCAACGAATTGAACCTGTTCTACCTTTGTACCGATATATCTTGTAAGGGACTAATCTCTATCATCCCTCACGTAGTTGGACTAGCCGCAAACCCTTTGGAAGGTATGATAGAACAATTTAAATTTTCCCTAACTTACCCCATCGATACAGGATCCGAGGACTTTAATAAAATGGATGCATTTTGCGACTCGTCTCGGCAAAGTTCTATTATACATGGTTATTTAACCTTTGAGATATATTGGCCTACCGTCAAAACCAATTTTGGAAAATAATTCACAAACAAAAAGACTAACTCAAATCAATCTCCATTACATTATTTTGATGTCGCTTTATAGCCTATTCTCAACTGTGTATCAACTGAGTCAAGTCAATGATTTTAATATTTCGCGTATGAACGTTGAATATGTTAAGATGTTTTTCGCAAATTCATGAATTCCAAAGTTTTGCAATGATTCAAATATACGTTATGTTTTAACATATTACAACTGAGATGGATAATATATTAATTAGAGAAGAAAATATGAAAGTCAAGGCGTTTACCGGGCTTATGACATGTCATTGGCTAGTTTAAGTTACCATTTTACCACCGTCTGACATTCATATTTTTTCCTGCGTTTAAGTATCTATAAAAAATAATGGTAATAATAATCTAATGTGACGTTTAACAAATTACAACAGGGATGGAGAATACCTTAAATAAGGGAATATGGAAGTCTAGGCATTTACAGGGCTTATGACCTGTCATTGGCTGGTTTAAGTGGCCGAAATCCAGTCTTTTGTCTACGAATTTTTGGACAAACTCAAATATTGTAATGAAACCAACTGGCCCAAGAAGAAGTTTAAAAATTGAAAAATTGTTTTCAGGCGTTGCCTAGCATGTGAAATAATTCAGTCAGATGAATCTCTTCACAACAATAAAGGTTTCAGCTCTTTAACTTCACTAAAATCAACAAACGGAAGAATTGAAGAAATTTGGATGTTCAAACATAGGCAAAATGGTGAATGTTACACAGTGTGTAAAGTGGCCACTTAAACCAGTCAATGACAGGACATAAGCCCTGATTATGCCTAGACTTCCATATTCCCTTATTTAAGGTATTCTCCATCCCTGTTGTAATTTGTTAATCTTAATGACTCCCGAGAGGGTGAAATCCAGTCTTTTGTCTACGAACATTTGGACAAACTCAAATATTGTAATAATCTGACGTTATTAATTTATAAAATTACTTTAATGGACATAAGCTGATTGTGATATAAGTAAATACAGTTTTTGCTACCATTCCTGTTTTCAATATGGTCATGAAGATGAAAGACAATATCTGACATAGGCCATCTTTATAAATTGTCAAACTCACAATGGTAGTAGCAGAGTTCAATTCAATCTACTCGTAAATCGCGAATTATGCAATTGAAAATTTCAAAAGAGTATCTCGTTTTTTGACAAAAAAACATAGATTTTTTGTATTAGTAAAACTAAAAGGTATAGGAAGATAATTCCACGGTCATTAAAATGGTTTTGGTTATGTGAAGAAATGTACTTTCGTTCCCAATTTTTATGTTGAAGAGCTGAAACCTTTATATTTCATTGTGTATGCTTCTTTTTCGACCAATTGGCTTAATCAATGTTTTCAGTTTGTCCAAATGTTCTTATTTATTTGGTTTTTCATATAAAGATACATATCACAGCAAAACACTAACGTATCCCTAACTTAATGAGCCCAAGAGATTTGTGTGGAGTTGGGACACGACATAATAGGAATTGGGAGCATGCATATTATTAAAGTATACTACAAATAAAAATTATTACATACAAATAAATTTCAATTAACATCTGGACAACACGCATTTTTTTTCACAGAGACTTTATTCAATACACACATGATTACAATATTAATACATTATAAAGAAAACGAAGTATTAAAACAAATTTTGTCCCGTAGACAAACGCGCTGACCACCACAATAATAAACAATTTAATTCTGTATTATATTTATTTTTCTTGAGTAAGCAAATGTTTTTGGCGTATAGATTGTTGTGCTATATTTAGTTATCAATGTGCCAAACTTGCTTTGTTTCTTTGTTATTCTCAATATGTGTTATTTTTTTAATTTTTATATTATTTATGTCTCGAATTGAGTTGTTGTAACTCTTGGAAATGTAATTCAGCGTATTATACTTGTAAAATACTTTGTGTTATATGATTTAAAAATAAAAAAATAAATAAAAAAAATATTAATTCGTCCCATAGTTGGTGAATCAGTTGGGATCAGTTATGCATAAAGCTGTCACACGTTTGATTGTGCAAAATAACTACTTCTTTTACAATCTTCAATGATAGCAATAAAGTACTTTTTTTTTCTTCAATATTTTCGCTGTTTGATAACAATGTTGATTTTTCATTTAAAAAAAAAACAACTTTTTTACATAGTAATTTCAAGACCGTACGAATTTTCACCACTATTTTTTTTTTAAACGAGTATAAATATATTCAAGCCATAAATAACATCATTCGGAAAGAGGGGGTTCAGAAACTCTACTAAATCTATGTTCAAGGATCAAAGGGTTAATTTAACTGTATGTATACGAAACATAAATAATGTTAGCAATTCTAGTATTTCTCTACAATGCTCATAAAATAAAAAATGTTTTTTCAAGTGTTCGGTCTATTCGTTTAATTGAAAGCTGAAAAGCTTTCGAGCTAAAAGCTGAACTCTTTTTATACCAATTTAATTCCCTATTCTGTTTTTCTCTGTGAAATATCGGATGCATAAAGCTTTGGCTTAAGTCATTGGAACTTTCCCCCTCCCCCTTCCGCTCCTTTCTAGCGTACAACTTCCGGTTGGCTTACTTCCGAATCCGGTAACTTAATGCGATTTGCAGATCCGACTACTTGTCAAATTGCATTTCCTAGTGCAGACAAAGTCGAGGAAGAACGCATTATTTTTCACAAATTCGAGAAAAATCTGACATGCAGTTTTAGAAGCTCTTCGGGTTAGAAAATATTCGTCGTGTGCGGGAACGAGAACTGCAATCATATTTTTGCATCACAGATTTTATTTGAAACGTAATAATGTTTTTTTTTTACCTGACTGCGAATTGCCAAACTGTGTTCTGACACAGATACCCCTAGTCTGTGCTGGACTACTTTGTGCTCTTAAAGAGGAAACGTCGCCTGACTTTCATTCATACAAACGTATTCCTATATTTTCATGCTTTTATTAAAACTCCTAACCTATCTTAACCTAACAATAACCTAATCTAAGCCTACCTTACCTAACCTAACCAGTGCAGAACAGGGGGTCGTTGTTTATGGCAGTCTGTACTTGTAAGTATTGTGCTAAAATGTTTTTAAGGTGATTCTAAACGAAAATATGAAACTAGTTATTAATTAATTAATTACATTCATTTTTTGACTATGACTTTAAATATGTTTCTTACTAAGTATTCTGTTTTTATTTCGCATTTTACTGAGTTTCGAAATATTTTTATAGACATATTTATATATTTTTAATGGTTTTTACTATGTTTTCACTACATTTATAACTTTGTTTTTATTATGTTTTTGCTTCGTTTTTTTTGCTAAATTTTTACTATGTTTTTACTACATTTTTACTATGTTTTTACTACAATTTTACTATGTTTTTACTACCTTTTTACTATTTTTTTACTACATTTTTTACAATGTTTTTACTCCATTTTTTACTTTGTTTTTCGCTTTGTGTTTGTTGTAGTTAGGCAGTCGAAGCAATTTATGATAATAAATAAAAAAAAAATTTATAGAAAGCGTTTTTATATTTTTTTATTGAAAAATGCTATTTTCACGTGGTTTTTCAATGGAAATTTTACAAAACTTGGTTTGCGGAAACTTCACACTATATTTATTGCAACAGATACCATAACAATATAATTGAGGTCCTTTTCACAAAATAGCGTACAAAACAAAAAATAGTTATTTTTGTTTAGATAAGCTTTTTTGTGAAAAGGACCTAAATTATATTGTTATGGTATTATTGTTATAATCAATATAGTGAATGTTTCCGCAAACAAAGTTTTGTAAAATTTCCATTGGAAATTAACGTAAAAATTGCATTTTTCAATAAAAAAAATGATAAAAGCACCATCTATGAATTAATATATTCAGTTTTTCTACTGACATTTCTTGGTGAAACTGCATTTTAATTATAATAATAAATAAACGTATACAGTTTTATTCCACTTTTATTTATTTTTTTTTATACCAGTGACCGGGTTTCGTCGTGACCGACATCGTCAGACCAGTCTGATGAAAAAACAGAAATTTGTTGATAGATCAAAAGTTGAATGTACTTTTAGCGATGACTGTAAAAAAAATAGCAGACATATCAATGTACAAGGGGTAGTCTCTCCCCCCTCTTTCCCTAAGGCGCCTTACTTCCTGCCTTCCCCACTCCCGAGTCACCAACCCCTATTTTTCTTTCCTCCCCTGAGAATCGGTAATTGACCTCTGCTAAGTGTCACGCTTTAAAATAACCTAACCTTAAAATAGTCTATACGTTTTCTAGGACCAAGACTTGCTTAAGAACGACGAAAAAATGCGTTTATTTGAAGAAAGTAATTTAGCTTAGGGAATCAAGTAGCCGAAAACAATATATCTGTTTCGTTTAGTTAGTGTTATATTAAATATATATACCGTACTGAAGATTTCAAATACGTACAAACAAACAACACACAAACGTAATATAACTTTTTCGCACGATTGTGGTTCAATTTGGAATATTTATAGAGTAATAGCGTTGCCATGTTCTTTTTCGAAAAACCAGACCAAAACCCACACCAAACCGTTTTTTTTTGTTTCATTGGTTTTTTAAGCAATTTTCAAGAATTTTCTTCACCTCAAACACGACAGTTAAGTTTGTTAACATTGCCGTCAATTTTAAAATGATCTTTATCGATCAAGACAATTTTGTTTGAACAATTCTTATTTTCTTGTCTATTTTTTATGGCCCAATTATCAAATTGTCGACGTGATGCGTGGTCAGTTGGCTTTAATTTTTGTGTTAAATGCAGAATATTGAACAAAAATATTGTTTTCAGATTTAATTGCTGTGAACGACGACGAATAATTATTTATGTCCTTGGCTCTTCAGCTACACTTGAGCTAACAGCGGCAAAAAATTTTTGGACTTGAACGACTACTACGGCGATAAATTCTGCTTTTTGATCTTGAACTGAACGAGTCTTCAAAATTTTCAACGACAAGTTTAAAAGCACGGTTTGTCAGAGAATTTTCTCTGCTGTATTTTGAATGAATTTTTTTTCCAAGTTCTGAAAAACTTTCGCCATATTTAAAATAAGTTTCAATAGAGAAAACACGTTGTCACGTCGTGTAGCGATCCATTTCAACTAACCAGAATGCATTTACTTTATACCTGAACAAAAATCGGTTAAGAAAAATGGCGGCAAATTTAAAAAGATACCTCAAATTTTAACACCCTTTATATCAAACACATAAGTTCATATCGTTACGTTTGTCCTTATCATGGAAAGCCGGATAATAGGATGCGCAAGTAGATACTGAATTAAAAATAAAGTTTTTAAGTCATAAGTTTCAATAATCTTTATGGGAATCTGACATTTAAAAAGATGTCATGCCTTATATATTTTTTTTCTTTTTTTTCGTAATGTTCATATGCAAGTCCACAAATATGCAGTTATAATTTAACGTTATCATGCAGAAAGCAGCCAGTCCACAATAATGAAAAAAAAATATTGATTTTATCGGATGCAGTAAGGTCAATTCTATGTTTTGCTAAAAACAGTCAGACTACTTTCATACAAAAAACTGTATCTGAAAATGGTATCAATCACAAAAACAGCATTTCTCAATTTACAGAAAACACCCACAGTACTAAAAAAATATTACGGTACTTTAAAAATCATTAAAACTGATCAATAACACAATAAGATTCCTGTTGTAATATAAAAAAAAAAACTAATGTATTCATTGTTTATCATTTGTTTATGTCAAAAACATTCCAACTGTAGATTGAATTATTAAGTCTTTTCACAAAGGTGCTATTATCTCAGTTTCACTTTTCTATGGCTGGCTGCTTTCTGCATACCTACGTTAAATTGTATCTAAATAACGTTTTTTTCATGATTTCATTCACATCCAATTAGAAGGTTTATTATACAGCTCATAATTTTCATAGTATAAATCTAACAAAACCTTCCCGTATTAAACTACGATACTTGTTAAATTATTCAACTCTACTAGAAAAATGAAGATATTGCATGCAACTTACAATTTTATTGTAAGGGTTGCAATTAAAGAAATGAATGTATTATACTTGAGACACGAATGCCGCCATGGAAATGATTGTCTATATCTCTATAATCTCATCTCCATCAATGCAAAAGTGCTGTACAAAACACATCATCAATATTATCGGTATGCAAATCACATTTCATTCTTACCATTTTATAAGAAAGATCGTCGGTGTAATGCTTTGTATGCTTACCTAAAAAATACTTCAAGGATTCTTAATATTGTTAAATGAGGAACTTCAGCCCTACGGAATTTTTTCTTGGGCGCGGTAAAAATTGAAGCATTTCATTGTACGCCAAAGTTGACTACTTCTACTTTGAATTGACGTCACTAATTTGTGTGAACCAACCAATGATAAGAGAGAATTTGAAATATTTCCGGTTTGCGGAACCTCAACGAACCGGTCGGCTGAACTGACCGAGAAGAAGCGGAAGAGAACTTCTAACGTCAAAATTTAAAAAATCATCGCGCTGGTAATCTTCTTCTCTTAGTGCCCTGTCAGGTATCCCCAACGTTGGCAATCACTCTGGCAAAAGTCTCCCTGTCCTGTGCTGCCCGGAAAATCTGCTCCACAGTCCTGAAGCCAGTCCAGTCTCGTATATTTCGCAGCCTGGACATCTGTCTTCTTCCAGCCCCTCTGTGACCCTCAATCTTGCTTTTTAAAATTAAATGAAGCAAGTGGTACTTTTCTCCACGCATTATATGCCTCAGATATGAAATTTTACGAACTTTTATGGTGGTTAAAAGTTCTCTGTTTGTTCGAGCTTGACTTAAGACTTCTGAGTTCGTTATCAGGTCTGTCCAAGATATCTTAGGCATTCTGCAATGCAACCACATCACAAGTCTCACAGCCATACAACAATACAGACCACACATACTATACATAGCGCTGATAATACTATATATATATTTAAAAAAAAATATTAAAAATTTTTGGCTTAGACTTTTGATAAATATCTTTATTTATTTTAAATTTGTAATTTTGAATTCCCGCAAAAAGGGTGATTCTATTGGCCACGTCCCTAATACGTCACGTTTCATGTGTATTTGTCCATGCCATTAAAATTTTTGTAAAACAATACCACGAATCTTGAGGTCACAATAACTAAGGTCAATCACGTCGCGTTTTTCTGGGAACGTATTTTAACTAAACTATTTTTTTGCATTTGTGTATGAAAACATTTCTCCAAATCCACATTGATTTTGAAAATACAATTAATTCTTCTATATTCATTTCATCTATTTTTATCGGTGTTCGTAGTATGTGATATTTCCCTATTGGACCTCATCATCCCACGAGAAGAAAGTGCATTAATCGTAAATACCCAAATCGTTTAAATTAAAGCTTTTTTTCATATTATATTATATAAAATATTTCCCTCGTAGAAGAAATATTTTTCATGATCTAGTATTTAATCGAACACGTTTTGAAATAATATTTTTCTCTTAATCCCATGGATTAGCAATAATGTTTTCCGACCTTCTTTTCTCGAAATTTTTTGCGTTTATCGTAAAACTCTATAGGCTATTAGTCGTAAAAATAAGATTAAATATCACCACAGCCTTTTTAATCCGAATTTATAACTTCATCTTCCATCTGCTAAAAGTTTTAGGAGTAATTTATACCAAAACCGATAAAAACTTGCGAAAACTGTAAAACCACTTAAAATCATCGTGGTAAAGGTGACTATTACCGCTCTAATTTAGGGTAAGTATAGTCTTCACAAAAAATAAGCATCAGAATGAAAAATATCTTAAATTAATTGAAAATTTATATTTGATGACTCCTCTCGTATGTGTTTCAATGTATTACATAAAACGATCTACGCTACTACTCCACAGTATCAATTTATGCATCAAACTTAGGCAGAATAGTAAATGTTACTCAATATGTTGTGATCACTTGTAATATCAGCCAATGAGGGGTTAATAGCCCTATAAATTGATTCGTCTCTGTTGAGATATGATTGTTAGATAAGCTCCTACATCAGAGGAACTAACGGCAATAACTAAACTGCACTAGGTTACTACACTCAGTGGTCCTTTAATAGGTCGTGTTCTTTTATTCTTGATATCTCTATGGCGGGGATGAAGTTTATGTACTCCAGAAAGTTTCACATGATTTATGATCCGATTTTGTTATTAAGAGTTAACTTCCTGTATGTAATAAGTTGGTTATGCACAAAATACTCTGTTAAACAGAAAACGCTTAGTTGTTTTCTTCGGTTGACACTGTAGCTTTTTGGTAAAATAATTTAACGCGCGTGTGTCATCGATCTATGGACGTTGTCTATTCGAAAATATGTTTCAATTAAAATATATTTTCTTCTTTTAAACACCCGCTTCTAAGTTGAGCGTGTGGGCATCATCAGAAGCTTCCAGGAGACCCTACGACAGCCAGCGTTTTTGCCTCCTCACACGTCAATCCTGCATTCCTAAGTTCCACCTAATACAGTCAGAAAATTGTCATCGACGTCCTTTCAGGAGAGCGGTAGTCCGCATGTGTGAAGAAGAGGTAACTTAGATTGAGGGCCTCCTGAAGCATCCACAGCACGTGTCCATGCCAGGTCCACCGCCGCATCATTAAGACACTTATTGTATGAGGCTGCTGCGTCTGTCATTTAAATTAAAATATATCAAAAAACTGGAATTATACCGTTGACTTACTTTCTTTACATACCTAAATTATTGATTTATTTATTAACGACCGTAGCCAATTTGTACAAATTGTGTAACATCGTTTAAAAGTAAAAAGCTTGTATTAAGTTCACTTTCAAAATAAACTATTATGATCGTCTAGAGTACTTTCATATCTTCAGTTTGGAATCCAGAAGAATCTTAGCTGGTTCGATATTCTTGAACAAATTGATATCTAAAGGTACAGATTCCCATGATATCCTTTCTCAGATTAACCTTAATGTACCTCACCGAAACTTGCGTTCCAATGCTGTTTTTGCTGTGGGAAATTATAAAACCAACATCGGATTATTTTCCCCTCTGCCAAGGACCCTCGGAACAAACAACAAAATCTCGTTAAACGGTACTGTCGATGTGTTCCTACAACAGAGGCAAGCATTTAAGAAGCAAGCGGTTATTGTCACTCCTGATTCGCGATGACACACTTACCATGTCCGCCTAGATTATTCCATGATTATACCCTTATACATTTATTAAAATTAAGTGTTATTGTATAATATACATATACTCAATAATGCCAATCTGTTAGGGCTTCGATAAGCCATCAGGCTTTAAAAAAAAGTTTATAATTTTTACATACGTATTATGATGTACACATATGCACATTATTTATGTTGTATGTTGAGACACTTTTTTTTATTGTTTCCTGGATAATATACTTCGTTTTCAGATGCGAGATCTTTTTATAAAATTAGAGTTTTCAGTCTCTCTGGAATTTATTTTCTAAATTCAGGCCCGCCCCAGCTAGCACTTAGCTTTATTAAAAAAACACAGTAATCCTGTCGTTACCACGAAAAGCTCTTAACTTCAATCTTACTCGGTTTCGCGGCCTTCCTGCTATCTCACCTTCAAGACCACCTATCTCAAAACCATAAATAAGCTCAAATTGGACATTTGATGGCTACTAAACTGGCATTCTGGTGATGCAATCAGCTGCAACTCTTACAATATGTGATACAAAATGAATGTAGGTATACCGTACACCGCTAATCTTCTCATGGATTATGATATTTATTTATATTTTCCGTATGTGTATGAATATATATTTATATATTTGGATAATTTATATAGCGCCATTTTTGTGAAAATCACCTCAAGGGTGCAGTACAATAAATAAATAACCCATCACGTCTTGCAGCTACAGAGCGCATGGATGGTTGGGATTCTTGTTCCTCGTCTCCTACCACTACTACTACTACCATCACGCCATTTCCCCGTAGGAGTAGGCAGAGAAAATGGACCTCCACACACGTTTATCCTGGCATACATTCCTAGCTTCTTCCACATTCATACATCTTGTCATACATGCCCTTCGGTTCTGTCTGCTTTTGACATGATCAGACTTAAGATTTTGGTTTAACTGATCATGCCGCGTCTTCCTTGGTCGTCCTCGTCTCACGTTGCCATATTCATTTTCGCCATATATACTTGTTTTACCATTTATTCGTCGTCCATTCGTTCTACGTGACCAAACCATCTCAGAGACCCTTTCTTAATCTTATCCATTATACTTGACTCAGATTTACACTCTCGCCTGATTTCATCATTCGTAACCCTGTCATACACTGATTTCCTACACATTCGTCTAAGAGATCGCATTTCAACCGCGTTCACTCGGCTTTCATCCTTCCTCTGCCAGTTCCATGTTTCACTTCCATACATAAGTGTTAGGACCAAACCTCGTCTCCAATTATGATATATAGTAGTAAGATTACAGCACGTCTTGCAGCTACAGAGCACAGAGACAATAAGAAATCTAGCCCTTATTTACATTTTTTATTTGACAATAAAGTTAAGAGATTTCGTGATATTTAAAAAAATGAAATAAAAAACAAATTTATAAAAATAGAAGTTCGATTACAACAAGTCTTGCAGCTACTTAGCGCATAGACGGTTGGTATTCTAGACCTCATTTACTAAATTTGGATATTTGATAGTTGATAACATTTACCTATTGAAGCTAGATTACTAATCGTCTTGTAGCTACAGAGTGCATGGACGAGTAAAATTCTGGCAACTTAAAATTATCAATAAATTTACAAAAATAAACATTGAGCATAATAGTAAATTTGTAAAGTGTTCGTGCTTAAAAGTAAACAATAAAAAACTAAACAGATAAAACACGGTGATGAATGCATGTATATATAATATATTTCATCATATCCTTATTCCAGATGGTGCACAAGGCACTGCATTGGTTCACCGAATGCGGCGCATATTGATCATCTGTTACTTGGATGGTTAAATGATCATTATTACGCTTCAGATGCCAATCAAGAAACAATAAATTATTGAAATAAAAAACCATATTTAAAACCAATATTCTTATACTCATCTCCACTTAAGCTAGGATTTCCTAGGACAGCGGCGCCCGTATCTTAACGGTCGTAGTGAACGGTGATGCGGTGGACAGCCGTCGTAACGGTGACTAGAGAGTGGTTTTCTAGGAAAACGATGTTGAGAATACCGTTAAAAAATAAAACGACTCTCTAGCCACCACTACGACGGCTGTCCACCGCATCACCGTTCACTACGGCCGTTAAGATACGGGCACCGCTGTCCTAGGAAACCCTAGCTTTAATTTCCCTTTTCAAAATTTTTACCTGAGACTGCTTTCAGATAAATTATTATATTTTTAAGCATAATTCGCTTCATGATCAGTACGGTTGACATGAAATAAATTAAAGTTTTTACACAGAAACTTTATTGTCCTTGGACTGGTACCTGAAACGCAAGCCTGATCATCTTAATTCTCCCTTCCCGGTAATGTGTAGCTAGTACGCATTGCATCTAATAACTTGTGTATCTCAGTAAATATAATAAACACAGGTTTCAGATGTTTGGTATTTTTTCGTTTTGCATTAACGTGTCGATTGAAATATTTTATTGTGAAATAATAAAAACTCGATCTTCTCAGAAAAAGAATGTCATCAGAAATTGGAAATAAATTACATATACAATCAAAAGTTCACCGATCTGTCTCGCATTGTCGCGACGATAAAGTGAAAAAAAAAACAACGAATATTCGTTGCCTCAAACACTCTTTACGTCTCATTCTCGATGCTATAGATATACTCGCGAGCGGGAGATACAATTTCACGCGCGACGCAGGCCGGCCTGTACTACTGCCACAAAACGCTCAGTTGCTCTCGAAGCTCCGCTAAGGGTGAACCGTTTGCTCGCACTTTGAGGGTTGGCAATATTTAAAATACTAAAACTTTTGGCTTCAAATATAGTTGATTGAAGCAATTGCTATTAAATGCTACATATTTCAAATCCCTCTTTTTTGTATGTGCATTGACTAGAACGCGTTTCGGTAAACCGGAACACGCTGAATTTTTAGCACAATAAGGGAAGGGTTAACTTCCTGTGACAAAAAATGATGAAGACAATGCCTTATTAACCTGCGAGTGCTGATATGGGGATGATGATACTTTTTTTTAAATTCTTCGAATCATTTTGCAAATCCCGAATTTCGTTATAAATTATCTAACAACAATGTGTTTTGTAGTTGTAAAATATTACATCCATTCATTAGAAGCGTACCTAAAAAGTTTAAAAATCCAATAAAAATTCGACAACAACTAAAATAAATAAATGTAACGAAATTTTAGCTTTTAGCATAGATATTCCTTTCCCCGGGGACCCTACTAATTCTATACTGGGAAGATGGATCAACTGATAAAATATTGTGAACCTACACGACGAAAGAGCCTAAATAAAAACTATCTCTACTTTTTGTTTATTAACTCTTAAAAAGACTGTGGTAAATAATCCCTTTGCCCGCGGTGATGTAACATCGTGTTACCGCTAGTAAAAGACAGAATATTCTAAAGTTCAGATATTTGACAAAAAAACATGGAAACATACGCTTTAATAATTTATGCGAATAAAAATATGATTTATATCTGTTATAGAAAAATAAATTCAAAATCACAAATACGCCGTTCATGTTTTCGCGTGCGTCCCCCATCACCGTCATCAACCGACTGAAGACTGAATCTGTTTTAGACAACACCCGCCGCAGAACAGCGTCTCTGTCTTCCTTGTTATGACTTATATCTTCGTGCTCTCTCTTGTATAAGGTATCTGTAAAGATGGGTTGCTGAATTAGTGCACATTCATTCTTCGCGTAGCAAGGATAAATATTTTTTTATTTAACATTAAGCATAGTTATACAAATTAAACTTTCCAAATCAGGTGTGGAAATGTCCATTTGAAGATAAAAAAAAATACGAATTCATAATTAAAAAAAATAAGAGAGATATATCAAGTCTTGTGTCCCATGTCGACTAGTGTGACATCACAGCCACACAAGAGTTAAGAGGATCTGCGGTGTTAGAGAAATTTGATGAAAAGGTATTTGAACTTTTTTTTTTCTGACACTCACTTACAGATGCCTCCCTGAATTGTCGAAAAGATAACTGCACGTCGGACTGATTATACCCAATTTAAAGCAAGGTTTCGTCGTCCCGCTTTCCGCACCCGATTTTGTTTTCGTTTTTAGAAAATGTATCAGTTTAAAATTTTCTGTGTCGATAGCTTTCCGTTTTTCATTAAGTATTTTGAAAATGCATATAAGGTCCATCTCAGTTCTACGTCTCTCGCATGAAGACAGATTAAGAGATTGCTCTATTTATTATTAATGTTGTTTATTATGTAAACACCCACATATTAACTTGTACTATAAAACTCTTTTATTTCAATTTTATGCCTGTAAAAACCCTCTAGGCGTATAAAGATAATAAATAAAATAAAGTACCTCTACCTTTTCTCGTGAAATGCACAACCCACAACCAGCTTTCTATTCAATAACCTTTGTTTTGTAACATTTCTGGGAGTATTCTAGATTTATCTATCTAGTTTTGTATCAGAGATAAAAAAAACTTATTGTATTTTGGATTACAGGCAAATAAAAGGGGAGATACTTTTGTCCGCGGCCATTTCGTTTTTTTTTTACTTCTATCAAACGAGATCTTTATCTTAGTCTGCATAATTTCTGATAATGAAAACCTTTTTTAAAGTTATGAACTGGGGTATGTTTAATTACATAATCGTAGTGTATTTTTATTTAGTTTTAGAATAAACAGGTTTTTACTGTTATAGAGTAAAGCTAGCGAAAAATGCACATTATCAAAGAGGACGCATCGCGGTTTACTCGAAACATGTTACCAGAGTTATTGGAGATTCCGTAGTTACATTAACAACACTGTAATTTCAATTGGTTATCTATAGACTAAAATATCGTCGTCATTCCCTTTCCGCACCTGATGGTGCATAGGGCACTGCATTGGT
Organism: Micrasema longulum; assembly: GCF_059751315.1. Taxonomy (NCBI): domain Eukaryota; kingdom Metazoa; phylum Arthropoda; class Insecta; order Trichoptera; family Brachycentridae; genus Micrasema; species Micrasema longulum. Next base: position 578,142 of record NW_028277790.1, read on the forward strand.
ACACCAATTGCATCGTATGTTAATATTTTCTTTTTGTTCCATGAAGGTAAGATGATGGTGAAATGAACGGCGTACTAACCAGAGCAATTGCTAATGAAAATTAACAATTAACAAATTAACAACCTGTAATAAACAACTTATTATCACGTTCGATAAATAGTATCTGACGTGTAACTATAAAACGTTTAATTGTATTACGTATAATAAATTTTATTAGATAAATCAATAAACATGAATACTTCTGAATTAAATTACTTCTGGAGAATTAGTGTATCTGGGAAGCATGTTTTGAGAGATGGAAGAGTAGAAAAAGATGCTGAAAGGAGAGTGAATGCGGGCAACAAAATGAACGGAGCACTAAGCACAGTAATTGCTAATAAAAATATGTCAATCGAAGCTAAACTGGCGGTGCACATCGGAGTTTTAGTCCTAACACTTATGTATGGAATTGAAACATGGAACTGGCAGAAGAAGGATGAAAGCCGAGTGAACGTGGTTGAAATGCAAACTCTTAGACGAATGCGTGGGAAATCAATGTATGACAGGGTTACGAATGATGAGAAATCAGGCGAGAAGGAAAATCTGAGTCAAGAATAACTGATTAGATTAAATAAGAGTATCTGAGATGGTTTGGTCATGTAAAACGAATGGACGACGAAAGAATGGTAAAACAAGTATACAAGGTCAAAAGATGTGGCATGATCAGATCAACCAAAATCTTAAGTCTGGTCATGTCAAAAGCAGACTGTGGAAGAAGCTAGGAATATATGCCAGGATATACGTGTGTGGCGGTCCGTCCTCTCTGCCAACCCCTACGGGGAAATGGCGCGATGTTTGTAGTAGTAGTAGGTAAGATGATCAGTCTTACGCTTGAGGTACCAGACCAGTCCAGGGACCATGAAATATTCTAGTGCAAAATCACCCTTTTAAATAGATCAATCATATTAACCTTGTCGGAAATCGAACCCGAGACCTCTTGCATGGTAGGGAAACGCGCTGACCCACCACGAAGCCAACTAAACTATCTAGGCGATCTAAAAATCGATAAAACAAATGATTTGTTACAAAATTCGAACTATTATTACTGCTAAGCCTAAAAGTCGTGACTGAAAAAAACTGGTTTTGCGTTTTTTTTTTTTTTATGGATATTCCATAGCCTCACATATTGACCAAGCCAACATGTCATTTCTGTTTCTTAAATATGAGATATTTTTTTGGAAAAATCAATCTGTTGTTTTCACTTGATGTAATTTTATAAATAATTTTAGTTATTAATTAACATATTACAACAGGATGAAGAACATTTAAGAGAAGGTAATATAGAAGTCTAGGCATCTACAGGGCTTATGATCTGTCAATGGCTGGTTTAAGTGGCCATTTTACACACTGTGTAACATTCACCATTCTGCCCATATTAGAACATCTAAATTTCCTCAATTCGTTCATCTGTTGATGTTTGTGAAGTTAAAGGGCTGAAACCTTTATTTACGCGGGTAAGATTCATCTAATTGAATTATTCACCTACATACTAGGCAACGCCTGAAAATATTATTTTTTCAATTTCTATACTTCTTCATGGACCAGGTGGATTTATCTGGAATTTAAATGGAAAAATGGAATTATGTTAATGGATTGATATGGAAAAAATAATATTTTCAGGCTTTGCCTAGTATGTATGTAGGTGAAATAATTCAATAAGATGAATCTCACCCGCATAAATAAATAAAGGTTTCAGCTCTTTAACTTCATAAATATCAACAGATGAAAGAATTGAAGGAATAAAGATGTTCAAATATGGGCAGAATGGTGAATGTTACAGTGTGTAAAGGGGCCACTTAAACCAGTCATTGACAGGTCATAAGCCCTGTAGATGCCTAGACTTCTATATTACCTTCTCTTGAATGTTCTTCGTCTCTGTTGTAATATGTTATTATAAAAATCTTCCCAGGGAGTTGAATCCAGTCCTTGTCTACAAAAATTTTCAAAAACCCAAAATATTGTTGATTTTAGTTATGTCGACAAATGGATGCCAAAGCTAAGAGTACGCACCCAAAGAGTGCATATGCACACTCTCTAGAAATGAATAAAAAAAAATATACAAAACAAGGAATAAGATGGGAATAAGAAGGAACGACCAGAAAAATCACAGTTAAAATCGAAGAAAGCAGGGATGAAATTAAACACCGATGAGGAACCATTTAGTTCTGATGATCAAACGAGCTAACAAGTCTTCCGTCACCCTATACGTTGAGCCACCGGAAAAGGATTTATTTATTTATTTATGTATTTCACAGTTTTAAAATGTACAGAGTTTCTTTGTTTCAGGTCCCGACTAGCAAGGAAATTCCTGTGTTTAGGAAGGAACTTATTTTTTACATGTGTTAGTTTTTCAATTTCATTCAATGATGCTTAATAAATTCAAAGAATAATTATTATTATTACATTAGAAAAAATCAATATAATTACAAATTAGAAAACATGCAAGTAATAATAATAAAAATTGAATCATAAAATTAAATTAGAAAATATGCATTATTTGTAAAGGAATGAGACATAATTATTATAAATTAGAAAACATACCGATAATAATAAAAATTGAAGCATATATTCACATTATAAAATATTACATTAGTAATAAAGAAATTAAACAAAAATATAAATTGGGAAACATACCGATCATAATAAAAATTGAAGCATAAACATAAATTTGAATAAATATAGTTAGTAATTAAAAATTGAAAAACAAAAATAAATTACAGAATATTCCATTTATAATTGGAAAATTTAAGATACTAGTATTAATAAGAAGAAAAAAATATGTAAATTAATAAACATAAAAAGTAAAAATAAAATATTTTTTATTTTATTGTATTGAAATAAACGGCACTTAGTGCCTTTTACATATTAGTTACAAATACAATTAAATATACATACATGTAAGCATAAGTAATAGAGAGCATTTAAAACAATATTATTAATTTAGAAAGTCTAAGAAATATAAACTATATTAACGAATAAAATATTACTAGTTATAGAATTATGGATAAAAAAAGATAATTTGGTATCAGAAATACTTTGAACCAGTTAAAAATAAAAACTAAGAGGACAATTTTGAATAACATTAAAAAAAAATGTATATGTATTATTATTGAAAACTAATATTTAGGTAAATAGTATATAATTATGTATAAAAATATATAATGATGTAAAAATGATAAAGAGAAATATTTTTTACTTATAAATTAATTCAAGAAAAGAAACGAAAAAAGAAAGAAAAAAACACTAATAAAGAAGTTAAAACAAATTTTTAACAAAAGTAACAAATAGTTACCTAGAACTATTACCAATAAAATAAAGAAGAAGAGCCGTTCTATATGTAATAAATTTCATCTGAAATGAGTCACCAATGTCCTGGTACTTATTGTCTAGAGAGTGAAGTCTATTGATGACTGCATTTTTACCAAATGATGTCGAAGTATTGTTGCCACAGTATTGGTAGGTTTGCCGAGTTGTCCTTTTCGGTACATTAAAACTCATTAGTGATAAAAGTGCAGGGGTTTCAAACATGGAATGGATTATTTTATATAATTTTAATAAGTCAGTTATAACTCTCCTATCACTTAATCTTTATAATTTCAAAATAAACAGTAACAAATCATAATTTAAAAATTCAATACCAACACCTAATTTAAAATTTATAAATCGTAAAAACTTATTTTGGACCTTTTCAATACAATATTGGTGCCTAGAATAATGAGGAGCCCAGATTGTAGAGTTGTACTCCAAAATGCTTCTTACAAGTGACGTGTACATTATTTTAAGTGCACCAATATCTTTGAAATCTTTAGTGGTTCTGATAATGAAACCCAACATTCTTAGAGATCTATTACTAATGCTATTAATGTGACCAATAATTGTATCAATTTGGTATCAATAATAACACCTAAATCACGTATTATACATAATCGATAAAGTATAAGTAGATTGGATCCAATATAAGATGTGAAGCATGGTGGCACGATAAATGCACCGACTATATTCTACGTCCATTTGTTGACTACTTCACGAAAGTCAATAGATGCAAGAGTTGAGGAAATGTCAATATTTAAACGTTACACAGTGTATTATGTGGCCACTTAAACCATCTAATGGCAGTTCATTAGCCCTGTAAATGCCTAGACTACCATATCCCCTTCTCAAAATGTCTTCCCTCTCAGTTGCAACAAATTTAGATCTAAGTAATTGTCTTCTGTCGCATTGATTTTCCGAGTCGATAGACTACGATAATTTGTTCTGAAAGCAACGGGTAGGTACTTTGGTGATACGTCACATCCGATGGAGCTTTGGGGGCGCCGGAAACGCCAGACTGACGAGAGCTTATCGTGAATTGTACTGCCCGAGGGTGCTGAAACAACCCTTTGAAACAACAGCCTGAAACTACCCCTGAAACCGAAAATTTCAGGAGTCATTAAAATATTTTTACCCCTTCAAAACAGCTAACCCGAAATTAATGAAACATTGGTGAAACGTCACTTATAAATCATTTGAAACGCAAATTCTACTGCGGTATTTGTGAAAAGTTGAAAATAATAACACATACAATATTTTTTAATCAATTTGAAAACGGCGTTTTATTTTTAAAAAAGCACCTTTTTTTAAGTATTGTAATTCTAGATTTATTTGAGTGACACGTGAAACATGTACATAAATTTGAACCAGTGTATGATATTACAACTTTGCGATAAAGATGCGTTTTTTTCAAACTTAAAATTTTCAAGATGCCTAAGAATATATATATATATTTTTTTAAAAGAAATATTTGCGTTCTTATAATTTACTCAAATATTTAATTTTGAGGGCCATTTTCAACGAGTTGTAAATAACTCACTATTAGAAAATGGGAATCAAGTTGGGGTAGAGTAGGATTCGAACCACAGACCTCTGGTCCGTGAGTCCAAGACACTAGCCACAGGACCACAACCCGATTCAATACTTAGTCTTTATATGAGAATCGTCGCCCCAAAGTTAAGTCAAAATTTGAAATGGCGTAATCTGCCGATTCAAGCAATACTTTAATCAATTTCAATTTAAACAATACTTTAATTAATATCATAGAGAAATATTAAGTTTTTTTTAAACTTTAAAAGTAAATAAGGTCTTCGAAATACTGTCCAGTAAAAAAAATATTTTTTGTTACTTATAAGTGGCATAAAAAATATTTCTAAATATGTCATTTCGAGTTCCCGCAAAAACGGCTATTCCATTTTCCACGCCCCTAATACGTCACGATTCATATTTATTTGTTCCTGACTATTCTAATTTGTTTAGAACATTATCACGAATCTCGACGTCACAACTATCAAGGCCAAATATATCGCGTTTTTCAAGTGACGAATTAAAAAAATAATAATTTAAATTTATGTATGAGAACATTTCTCCACAATATCCATATTGATTTTGGAAATTTGACGTAAAATCGATAAATTCAAACTCTTATTCCAATAATCCTCGTATAATATAAAGTGTGTTTTTTTTAAATATTATTATTTTTAAAAACCCTTTTTTTTAAGGTTATAGAGGAAATATTATAAGGTCTAGTTATGTTATGTATTGTTAAGTAAAGTTATCAGGTGCTTTTTTAGGTTAATTTTAAATTTGTCTCCACTATAATTTTTCAAGTGATTGGGTTAGTAATTTTAGTGTTAAAGCCATTAAGCCCATTGTATAGTATTTTTGACGGTCCTACGTTTTATTTGTCTTTGCTTTTTTAATGTGGTAGCGTTGTTGTTGTCTAGTATTATACTTGGGTATGTCGGCATATTTGGTTTGTTTTGTCTCCTACCAGTCACGACGAAGCCCGGTCACGGATAATTTTTTTAACACAAGTGAAATAAAACTAAATTCAGTATTTTTATTATTACAAGTACTATTTGTTTTTTATAAACCATTATAAATAACTAGCGGACCCGACAGACTGACGTTGTTCTGCCCGAAGGTTGGCTTGCCTGCTATTACCTCGGAATAAGACTTTGTATTGATAAGTAGGTACCTAGGTACTTGTTAATAATTGAATTCCAAAACTAAAAATTATTTATATTCAAATATTGAATTTGAGTAGGTACCTTGGTATTTGTTTTTAGTTGAATTCCAAAACATAAAATAATTCATTTTCAAATACAGAATTCTTTTTGCAAATGTCAAGTTTAGCTTTTCTCACCAACAGGGGTGCACTTTATTCATGAATGCGATTTTCAAAAATGTATTAAATGTCCTTAAATATTATTTTAGTATTACCGAAAATCCAGTAGAAAGAAATAAACGGAGGAAAGAAGAATCTGATTGGAATCCATAAAAAGCGAATGTTGTTTGTGTCAAAAAACAAACTTTTATTTAAACACAAAAAACAACATCCTTTAATTTTTTTGTAAATGTTTCTAACTTTTTTTGCAGATTCGATTGAAAATTTTAATACTTACGAACACGCGCAGCGCATAGATCTACATCTCGCCGAAAACCGCACGTAAATCGATTTAGCCGTTTGGGAAGAGTTTAGTGAGACAGTACACGTTCAGAAGAAATAAAAATAAATAAAGATAAAAATTACAAATATTTTTTATCAATAACAAATTAATAGACAAAAAAAGAGTTTTTTTTGTAAAAGTGAAACTCAGCAAGAACATGGTTACGCTGTCACTTTTCATCAAATGATTTCCGACTGCCAGAATCTTCGTTATTGTGTCCAATCACTTTGATTTGGCCAGTCGATATTTATGTCCTATCCACCCCCTCCCCAGGGTGCGTTAACCTTCTCCCACCCCTTCACGCCGCCGTTTCGAGGCCTAATATTTCTCGGGCCATTTTATGGCCTCGGGCCCACGGCGGATTGTTTGCGCCCTAATGGCTTCCTCGTGGACGATAACTGCGATTTATAAAATAGCGAGAAAACAAGATCCATTTTCAAAACAAAAATGTTAAGCCATTTAAGAATTATTTTTCAGTTTTCGTACTGACAAAATCGGCGTTACTTTGATATGATTTATATAGATTTTTTCGTACAAGCCATTAGGATTCTTTTTATGGATACATCTACATTTGATTACCAGTAATATTAATATTATTGTAAATATTGCTGCCCTAACCTATCTATATATGCGAAAGGTAATATTCGAATGTATGTCCTCGATAGACCAAATAACTACTGGGCCGCTTTACGCGTGTTTTTTTTTGCATATTTAAGAGCTTTGTCTTGGGTATTTTTATAGCTCCTTAAATCAATATTTCATATGTTCTCTAGAAAAAGTTACAAGCGTAAATGATTTTTTCAGCATTCATCAACTCTCGCTTTACCACAGAAGCCATGCTCTTTAAAGCCTGATCATGGAGAGCCAGAACTTTTCACGGAAACCCATCACTGTTGATCTTCATAGGTCGCGGTGACATCAGGAGCTTGTGTACTACTGACAATAGATATTTGTATACCAAAATAAAAAAAAGTGATGCACTTTAATAAAATAACTTATAAAACGGTAAATAAGATACGCAATTAATACTCATTCTTCACATTCGAGTAAAAGCCCTAAAGCTAAGGTTTCCTAAGACAGCGGTGCCCGTATCTTAAGGCAGTAGTCTGGTAAAACGAACGCAAAATTAGGAAATCATACGATTTGGCCATTTCAAAACGAATGTTTTTTTTTAATCCCGCAATAATAAAAAAACATAAGTTAGATAAAAACAATATTTTTTAAAGGTATTTCTGTTAAAAATATACTTAAAAGTTTTATGTAACTAAAATATAATTACTTTTAAACCGGCAGATTACGTCATTTCAAATTTAGACTAAACTTAGGTATCTGGGATCCCAATAAACAAGCATTGATCAAAAATTTGTTAGAATAATTTAAAAGATAATAAATTAAACATGAAAGTGGCCGAAGCCATTTTTTTTTTTTTTTAAATCACATACATTTTTGTGACATTTTCTTTTATTTCTGCATAAAATTATGCCTTCGGTCAAACCAAAAAAAAATAAAATTATTGAAATATTTTAGTTGCAACCTTTTTTTATAGAATTGTATTCTCTTTTGTTTAAAAAAGAAGATAATTCTGGTTGAAATATTAACTTATAACAACATCTTATTTACGTTTTTATGACCTTCAGACCTGCTCTTATCGCTTTCGGTAAGGGCCGGTATGACTTATAAAACTAATATGTGTTTTTGGCCGTAAGTAAAACCGCGACTAAAACACTTTTTACCAGCTAAAACCGAAACTATGATCGGTCACTAAAGACCGATAGCTTTACGTTTATGTAACAGATGATCAAAATACTCTGTATTTCGTGTACCAATTCAGTGCTCTATGCACCAATGGGTGTGGAGAACGGCTTTTGTTAAAATAATTACCGCTCTGAAAAAAACATGTCAGTTGAGATTTTGTGAAAGCTACCTTTTATGTTTTGGCGAAAATTCCCCGGTCCTGTCACAGCTTCTCAAGTCCTTCCAGATTCTAAGGCATTCTATAAAGCCTGAATCTGCTTTGACGTTTTCACTTTGGCAGTCATTCCTCTATTTTATTACACCCCCGAGACCGCATCTCACTTACTCTCTCCACCCCCACCCCCGGACTTACTCCCTGCGCATTTTGGGGACGTGTGACGTAAGCCCGTGAGTAGGAAGTACTCGGTACAACAAGGATGTTTAAATCAAAGCATTTGATAAAGCGTAGAATTTTTTTCAAACCAAAAAATTTTTCCAATTATTCGGGGCCATTTTGTAATTAATTATGAAAATAGGAATTGAGTGGCGGCACTAGATTCGAACCTCGAACTTTAATCTGTAATACTAACACAGAACTACCATCTGATTTAAGTAATGGTGGACTCGAAACATGCATTTTATCAAAATACTAAGATGGTGATGAAAAAGGCAACGAAAAAATCCATATTTGGAAGGATAATAAGATTTGTTAATAAGGATTCATGCGAAATTATTTACAACACAATTATTGAACCATAAATACTACTGAACTACTGTTGTAGCAGAATTTAATTTTTAGCAAAATGAGACAATTTAAACTAATAAAATTACCATACAATAGTTGAAGAATTATTTTGAAAAAAAATATCATGATATATTTATATATATGTATATAATTCCTCTGTACGTGTGATGTCACCGTACTCCTCCTAAATGCCTTAACCGATTTACGTGCGGTTTTCAGAGAAATAACGATATTTACGCTGTGCGTGTTCGTAGATATTAAAATTTTTAATCGAAGATGTAAAAATAAAGTTGAGAGCATAAATGTTTTATTCATCGATCTACCAGGGTTGCATTTGTGGAGAACGCATTTGCAAAAAATGAAAAGATGTTGTTTTTTTGTGTATAAAAAAAGTTTGTTTTTGAATGTTTTCAAACATTTACAGATGTTTACAGCATTTGTTTTTTGTAAATCTCAATCAGATTCTTTCCTTAAATTCATTATAATTTCTACCCATTTATTTCTTTTTATTGGATTTTTGGTACTAAAACAATATTTAATTCAATACATTTAAAAAAAATCGTATTCCTACATAAGTACACCCCTTTGTTGGTGAGACGACCGGAGTTTGGCGTTTGCAAAAAGAATGCCATATTTGAAAAAATATTTATTTTATGTTTTGGAATTCAACCATAAACAAGTACCTACTTAAATTCAATATTAGTTCAATATTTACAATTTTTACTTATGGAATTGAATAACAAACAAGTACCTAGATGAAAAGTTTTTTTCAAGATAATAGCAGGCAAGCCAACGTTTGGGCAGGACAACGTCTGTCGGGTCCGCTAGTGTTAACTATAAATATAAACACAGAACTTTGGAAAGAAAAAAAAAGTGAACTTAAACATAATCAAACTAATAAAGAAAAAGATCAGACCATTAAGAAAAAGAGTAGTATGTAGGTCGCAGAATGAGAAAGTTCGGTGTTTTTTTTTTTTATAGACTATCAAACTAAGGCTATTAGAAAATATACAAATTTTTATGTATCTTATTATCAGGACTCTGATTTTTTAAAGTTTTGAATTTATGAAATTACTCTGCCGTGACGTCCCAACTCCTCTACGGAGTTGCCCTGATTGGTGGGTTGACTTTCCGGTAATAAGAAATGAATCACAACACTCTGCCATTGGTTGATTTCGGAAAACTAGTGACGTCGTTCGAAGAAGTTCTTTTTTTTAATACATTAAAAAAAACTTATTGAATGCTCTAATTTTTACCGCGCGTAAGAAAACATTTTGCATATCCAATTTTCCGTTTCACAGAACATTTTTATTTTATTTTATATAAAACAGTAAACAACAAAGCTTTTATTGAATGTTGAGACATATGTGTTAAACAATTAATAAACGATATATTCGTATAATGTGTTACTTAAGGGGGCACACATGAGAATATGCTTTTGCATGCACTATTTTAAGATTAAAAATAACGATAAAATACGCGACTTTACTTTCATATTTACGTCCAAATTTTCTAAATCTAAAATCTCTATTAACACTTTGAGTACCGGCCGAATACACATAGAATTTACCCTGTGCCCGGCCCATTTTTGTGAAAATTCATGCTTTGTGAAGGGTTTCTTAAACGTGTCATAATTATGAAAACACTAAGTTAAATCAATTGAAACTTCTCGTGTTTATTTGAATCAACTTAATAAAAAAAAATTGTATGATAGTTTTGCCAACATTGGCTTTTACCGTCCCGTGTTTTCACGTAGTTTACAGCAGCAAAAAAGTACTAATAATAGTCACTAGATGTCAATAAAATGCACTTTTTTAGACAGCTGGTAAACCACGTGAAAACACGGGACCGGGACACTACGCGTGGTTATAAAATCACGTATTTACACGGCTCCGGGATACAAAGTATTAAGATAATAGGTAGCTGCTGAGAATTTCTATAAATAGGTATTTGAACATTGTTTTTCTGTCACTCTCGCAACTGCATCCCCGATACTTTGCAAAAAAGACAACTGCAGGTCGGACTAATTATGTCTAACTAAAATCGACGTTTTGCTGTTACAATTTGTTCTTTTTTTTATTACAAAAACGAAATTTTCGATCTAATTACCTTTTGCCGTTTTCTAAAATAGTTATCGGCGCTTTCAAGCATTTTCAGATGGTCCTAAACCATATTGTGTGAAAAAATCACTGAAGCAAAGTCAGACCGCTTTTCCTCTTATGTCGGGACTTAATAGTAGCCTTTTTCTACCCTTCACTAAAATGTTGTCTAACATTGTTGTAACATGTTAATTAAATACTTGAAATTTGTATTCAAAATGCTTTCACGACATCCTGTATTTCTCTCATAATGAAACGCGCCATTCGTTATCAAACGATATCCAATCATGGTACTTTCTTCATGTATGCAAAATATATTTGTTTGACTTTCCAATGTAAGCGATTATTTACCTTTATTGGAGTTGTATTTGGGAACAGGTAAACAGTTGGGGCATTAATTGTTTTAATTGCCGTGATGTCGGAAAAGCTTCGTTGGCAATAATGAAAAGGTAACGAATGTTACAAAGGTTAAAAATTCTAAGATAATTAGAAAAATGTAAACTGCGCTATTTATGTGTTTATATAAACCACATTACATACATTACCGGAGTTTACCCAGATAAATATATAAATTTCAACTCAATATCTAACAAAAAAAACATTTTTGGGAAGATCAAGAAAAATAATAGATATAAAAATTAGTATTCTCTCTACAAAACAATTTATTTTATTTGTTTGACACTTGATATACATAAACAATATATATACATATAAGGGCGGGCATATTGCCTTAAGACAATTTCTTCCCAAACCGTTCAGTTTGAGAAAATTATAAATACATATTGAGACATATTGAATCTTACAATTTTATACAAAAATTAAATGCAAAGATTAATAAAAATAAATATATACATAAAAAAAATAATACTTTACTATGAAGAGAGATGATAATTTAAATATTTCGATAGTGAGATTTCAATTTTGACTTAAATGTAAATAAAGAAGTGGCGTCTCTAACATTAGTGGGTAGATTATTCCACAATCGAGCGGCTACTACTGTGAAAGAGGAGGCAAAAAAAATAGAGCGATGACAGGGTATTAAAAGGGTTCTCACGTTACTAGAACGAAGAGATAGTCCGTGTTGTGAAAGAGGTTGGATGAGCTCTCTCAGATAAACAGGCGAAGTGGGATTATTTAAAATATTGTGAAGAAGTTATAGAATGTGAATGTTTCTGAATTTGAACATTCATATGCCCATACCATAGAAGTGAGAATAGTCCAGAAACCGCAACTACTCATAAATAAGTAGGTTTACGTTTAGACCCATTGGTTTCTTTGTAGACGTCGCTCAGTACGCAACTCCTGATTTGAATTCAACTATGCCGTGTTGTGTCCTTTTAAAGTGAAGAAATACTGCAAGGATCTTAAAGAAACAGGATGCAATCGTAATTTATCGAATAGACACAAGAATATTTACATATAATATATTCAAACAGAGAAGAAGAATAAATGTTAGTAAATATTTGTATATACTGACTTTCCTTTGTCTGCTGGCTTCGTCAGGACACTGATTACACCAAAAAACAAACCCTACAATAAACCTTCACCTTATTAGTTGCACTAAAATATAAAGCCAACGTTTAAAAATTTAACTATTAATAAATAAATAAAAAAAGTGAAAGATAAAAAATACTATAGTAAAGATGTTAAAAATTTTAAACAATTAAATTACAAATATTGTAAAAATTACAAAACATAATATTATGAACATACAACCATTGATTTATATGTGAATACACAAAAAAGCAGAAATTAGTAAAATTAGAAATAAAATATAAGAAAATCAAGAATTTACAAACGCTAATAGCGCACCCAGCCAACCCAGTTGTATACATACATAGACATATATACGAACATATATGTATACACACATACAAATAAATACACATACACACACAAATGTAAACATATACACTACGTAGTAAAACAATTAATTTTAAAAAAATATTACTATTGCCTTTGCGCCTGCCTGGGCCTCGATTATGATTTCGGATTAAAAATTATTTTCAATTCTATCTACAAAGTAAAATTAAGTTTTCTGTATGAAAAATAGAATATGTTTAGAACATTTTTTTCTAAACATGTTCAATTGCCGGTTACCGATGGAGATACTTTGAATTTTCATACATTTTCGTAGATAAATATCGATATTAGTTTATGCCGTCTCAGTATATACCGATGAGGATAGCCGTTCATAATCGCGGCCCTGGTATACTTAACGCCAAAACTATATTTTTTACGAATAATTTTACGTCTAAACAATAAATATTTTGAAAAACATTTTTTACCTTGGCCACCCTGAGGTTGTAAGCTGTCTATAGTAATGTGTCAACGTGACATATCTCTTTTGACACTATTATTGCAATGACATTTTTACGTATTTCATTTTTTACAGAAAAAGTTTTGACACGTGTATACATTTGCATACACGGCGCCAAAACATTATTTACATGATATTTAAATTCAGGGCAAAGTACGCAAGTAAGATTTTGCTCCCAATTTTGCATTTTTTTGTTTTTGTTTTTTACTTAATAAATGTGAAATACGTACATTTCTCTTCTATTGAAACGTGTGTGTTTTATTTTATTCTTGATTGTATTGGATTCTACATTGGGGGAAGATTTTTCAATATTGACGATCATTGCTTACTATGGCGCAGTCACATCGGGTCACGGAAAGAAAATTCGCTACAAGTTTAATGCTCTTTTTATTTTTATGATTCACAAAAAAATTGTGCCTAGCCATTCTAGTATTGTAATCTGCGTAATGAATGGTGATTAAAAAATACAAAAAAAAACATTAATGTAAGTAACAGAAATAATGATAATCAAACAGTGTATGTGTGCTCTGAATACATCCATTTTATATTTCGATTATTCTAAAAAATGAAACGTATGCTATACTTTCCTCACCCCACGTTTTCAAATATTCGTTTGATTTTTGCTCCAACGTTTTCAGATCACTTTAATTTTTACCCCATGCAAAATATCATATTGGGAAATTTCTCTGTTTTATGAAGCGTCAATTTTTAATTAAACCCACGATTTACCGAAAGTCTTTCGAGGCAGGGCGGCAGCGGGGGTGGCTGGCTTTGATGTAAGTTTTTACAGCAGTTGTGCGTTTAATTGCTCCGTTTATGTAGATATTTTAGATGGAGGTCTGGTTCTTGAAACCTCCCCTAGAGTGGTGAAAAAGCAGTTGAATTAACGCATTTTCCTATCACACTGATCTTTCAATATGTCGTAATAACATAATGAAGGCCTGGGCCATAAAATACGTAAATAATTAATACAACATATATTTTAAATCATCTAGGTTATTTCATATCTCACAAATTACAGGAAATCGATTTGAGAATAGTCTAGTGATTTTTGAGATAATTTTCAATATGTCTATCTCATAAAATCCATCCTGTTTGTTTGTATTTTTTCTAAAATAATTTAATAATTACATGCATCCGTAATCTGGTCTCCCTTCTATGTTGGCCGGATAAATCATATCGAATCGGTGCAACATTGTTTGCTAAGAAAAGTAGCATTGATGATTGCCCTCGAGAGGGGAGACTACACTTATGGAGGAATGGAGTTAATGTTAAAAATCTCAAGTCTACAAAAGCGTAGAAATAACATTGACTCCATATTTATGTTTAATTTTCTGAATGGCTTAATTGATGAACCATCGTTACTGGAACAGGTGGCGTTCAATGTTCCGATCCGCCGGTTGCGAAATAGTAATGTGCTGTTCCTCGATCAACACAGCACAAACTATGGCTTGCATGCACCAATGTCCTGATTGTGTCGTATTGTAAACTCGAGACAAGATTTGGACTTTTTTGGTGTAAGTCTTTATAGATTTAAAAATTCACTTAGATAGACCAGATCTTGTCTTGAGGTAGTAATTTTTTTTTCGTCCTAGCTTGTCGGTTGTTTTATTATTCACAAGATAACACAGTGTATTGAAATGACTTATTGATCGCTAAAATAAATTATTAGCGATTGTGCAGGGAATATCGAATCACGTGTGCATTCGTTGACAGTTCAGTTGTTATCGGACCAGAGAAAAAAATATTGTACCCGCAGTAGGATAGTTTTAACATTTTCACTTGAGCTCAGTAAGTAGCAATTACATTTAAAACTGCAACTTAGTAAATATGTAATATAAAAAAAAGTACATGTGGCGCAACCAGTGACAATATTTATACTATACTTAGACATATATACAGGTAATTAGCTCGTGTTTCGTCTCCTAGATGAAACTAGATAAAAAAACTTAATTATTGGAAGAAAAATTATGTATCACGAAGATAGAAGAAATGTGTCAGGAAAATAATAATGGAAAAGAGTAGAGAGAAGGAGGCAGAAAGGAAATGAACGTTGATTAGAATGATGTAGAAAGACAATAAACGGAAGTTCATTCAAGACTCATAGCGAATCAACCACTAATGATTTCTTAAAATACTTAGTTGAATAAGGAATAATGGATGTCGAATAAAGACTAATGACTTGAATGAAAAAAATACATCAGAACAAGACAGGCAGTTGCTTTTTACAAATAAATATAATCGTAAATTTAAAGCAAATCTCTACAGAAAAATATAAATATTGTTGAGTTTATTTAAAATGAAACACTTTATAATTTTTACCACATATCATCAGGTCTAAATATAAACTAACCGTTATGTTATAATATATTAAACTCTTATGTGGTAAAAATTACAAAGTGTTTCATTTGAAATAAATTCAAAATGTTTTTCCACAAAGTAAATGCTGAAACAATAAATAATGTTATTGAGTTTCACTACTGATATTAATTTATTAGTGGAACTGCTTTTTTGTTTTTGTATTTGTTTGAAATTTTTATTTTTAATAAAAAATTATGATACATGAATAACATATACTCCCAGAATTAAAAAAATATATATATATTAGGAACGGTAAATAAAAAAAAATGAAAATGCTTATTAAATATTAGTAAATACAATCAAAAACAGTACGAAAAAAAAAATTGGAAACATAAAACACAGTATTATGTATAGAAATTATACTAATTACTATTTATATATAAAAAAAAAAATGTTATGTTTTTTAATTGCCACACCGTTAGATTATTATTAAGTACACTTATTTGTTTATAAATTTGTATAAACCACTTTAATTTTTTTAATTACACATAGAGAGAGAAAGAAGATATCTTCTTTCTCTCTTTTTCTTTCAATTTTCTGTCTCTTTCATACAATATTTTATTATATAAATAGCAACGCGTGTAAATTAATAAGTTAGTTAAATTCCTGACGATGAGGTAGTAACCTTGAAACCGGTCAAAGTGTAATTAAAAAAATTAAAGTGGTTTATACAAATTTATAAACAAATAAGTGTAAAATGTCATACCACAAAGTGAAAAATGTTTTTGATAACAATAATATATTATTGAGTATTTTGTTTTATTCCAATTTTATTTATAATTTTTACTAGTAGTCGGGTTTACTAGCGGGACACTAAACAATTTATTATGTTATATTTTATGTCATGAAGGAATTTCTTAACACATATATAAAAGCTCAAAAAATAGATATCGTTAATGTTTTGACAATAAACCGCTTTAAGAATTGCCACGAAAATATAAAATTGAATACGAGTTCATTCTATTAATTATAATTAAAAAAACGGTTATTTTGTTTCGACCACAATTAATTATAAATTATTCACCAGAATATCCGTCCATTTTTTTCCCAGTATAATAATATCATTGTGTCTGTTTGTGTGTATTTCATTTATTGAAATATTTATGGGTTCACTCTGATTAACATTAGTTTGGTCTTGAATAAATTAAAAAACAAACCGTGTTTCTAAAATAAAATGTACAAGAGTACGATTGCAGTCCATTCTGAATGCAGCTGCCAGGTTAATATTTGGTGTATCAACACCGTTGCTTCAAAGTCTTCACTGGTTACGTTTTCCAGAAAGGGTCGAGTACAAGCTGTGTTGGTTAATGTACAAGGCGATGCATAACACGGCTCCTCAATACCTTAAGGAACTCTGCGTTCGGACGAGCTGGCAGATAGGCGCCTCACTCTCCGCTTAGCTTCCTGTTCTGCTGTAGGGAAGGTGATACAACCTCATTCACGCAACCAGAGTTCCAAATTTGGCGATAGGGCTTTTGCAATATACGGACCTTTGGCGTAGAATGCTCTGCCTTCAGAAGTTCGAAAGTGTGCAACTGAATCCTTTTTCAGAAAAAAAAATTTATTTATTTGTGAAATCGTTTCCTGACTTGAAAAGTGTTATATTTTTTTAAAAATATTTTATTATATAAATAAAACACGAGTGATACTTTAATCCACAAATTTTTAATATCCTTTTTTTTTAAAATGATCCTTATGATAAAAATAATTTTATTTAATTTACTTACATATAACTTTGAATTATATATCCTTACCTCTGTTTTTTATAAATACATTTAACTCTTTAATAAAGATAGCAGTCTCAAAGATGTCACGAAAGCGATGAAACCGGTCACTGGATATTCCAAATTTGTGGATTAAAGTATTTTATTTATATAATAAATTTCAATGAACTTCCATCAAGAATTTTCACTTACAAACTTAAATGTTTCTTTTTAGATGTAATTTTTAGAAGTACCATATTATGTGTATTACATGATTTGTAAAATGTGTCTGTAAGTAAACAGTAACGAAGAGTTGGCCTATAGATAGACATTATTTTTTATTTATTTAAGTATAATGTACAGCGCCCTTGAAGTGATTATTAACGAAAACGGCGCTAGAAAAATGGTCGAAATTTATTATTATTAAATTTTTTTTTAATTTTTACATAAACAACATAAATTGCCTTTAACATATATTGAACATAAATATGAAGAAAAAAAAATGAATACAAAACAAAAAATTATAAAATTGCATAACTATAACAATAGTATATAATAAGTAAATAAACATAAGCAACCAAAAATATTAACGAAATAAATTAATAAATATGAAAAAACAAAAAAAGGAAAAACATTAAAAAATATAAAGAAAAGTTTAAAAATAATATTGCGAGAGGGAAAAAGAAATCAGACTCGTTTTATAACTATCAAGTCCAGAACCAAATATATCAGCCTTGTCCTCATACTGCCATATCTATGGAGCCTAGGGATAGGCGAGTGCATGTGATAGTTGGTCCTAGAACTTGCAGAGCAAAAAGGAGATCTGTGGCGGGTATGTCGACCAGGTACACGGAAATACACCAACTCTAGCAAATCCGGACAGTCAATGAATGAATTAATCACTTTATAAAGTAATATTAGGTCAGTAAGGATTCTTATTTCAGAAAGTCTTAAAAGATTTGCTGAAGATAACAATTGATAATAATTAAATAAAGCAGCTGGAATATGAAGTTTAAAATTAATATATTTTAGAAATTTCTTCTGGACGCGCTCGAGGAACAATTTTTATAGGTTACCAGTTAGTAGTGCGAAGATTGATTGATCTACTTTATTTCATGATAAGCTCTGGTTTATATCGGAGCAATGAATCAATTTGACGCATCAAGGGAGCAGCACAGACCGCATGAGGCCGGTTGTAACCCCGTTTAGATCCATCATATTATTCTGACAGTACTATTTACGCACTACAGGGTTCAGCTTTATTATTTTTAGCTATTACTTTTCTAGCAACTTATACCAATCGAGAAGGGTCGATAGTTTTAAGTCATAGTTTTGGAAGGTATAAATGTTAATTAATGTTCCTGATGAATATCTCCGACAACGTCAGCACATACTGTTATACCTCCCGGCTTCCAGAACCAACCTGCCTCTGGTCATGCCGATAGGAAGAGCAGTCAGACAACTGAACATGATCTCTTTGGAGACCGGCATCTTTTACACCAGTAAAATTATGTTAAGGAGACAAATACTCTCGATATTGGAGAGTATAATGCCTTCGTTATATCGAGCCATTGCTTGATTCGTGGCTTGATATATTGTCCCAATTTAACGCCTTAAATATTTATTTATTTGTCATATTATTTTGGTCCAATAAAAATTATTTTAAATTTGAATCTGAATAAAGGTACCTGGGAGAATATTTTTTGGAAAATTCGAGTTTTCCAAAAGAACTGGTATAGCGGCTAGGATTAGCAGATGCCACATTTAGCAGTACGAGAGCTATCTGAAGTTCAGATGTTTATTCGGCAAAAACCGAATGCCGCCTACGCCCAACGCTCACACAGCGCCAAAAAGTGGCTTAGTGGAATTTTATTCATAAAAAATGAATAAAAGAGTTTGTCGGTCTCGCGGTGTAATGGTCAGCGCCTTTGCCTACCATTCAAAGGGTCTCGGGTTCGATTCTCGACATGGATGAAATATTTATTTAAAAGGGTGTTTTCACTGTAGAATATTTTATAGTCCCTGGACTGGTAACTGAGCGTAAGACTGATCATCTTACATTACAAAAATGATCAAGATACGCTGCGATTGGTGTACCAATGCACAATTAGAATGAACAAAATGATGAACAAAAGAGGTAATTAACGGTAAAAAACAAATAAAACTAAAAAATAGTTTTTGAGTTTTAAAAATTGGCGCCACATACGAACAGTGGGTGTGCGATGGTTCAACTACCCAAAGAATAAAAAAATATAAGAACGGACATAGCAACTTTCGGTGACAACTGTTGTGACAAGAAGAAACGGTTGGCTCCTGAGAGCCTCAACCACGCTTGCCTACTTTACAAGACATTAGATTCTCGACGTCTTAATACGTACTTTTATAGCTTTTATTTATTTATTTGACGGACTTATGCAGTCCATTCTAACGATGGTAAATACAATTTCTTATAATAAATACAGGCACTAATAAAATAAAATACAACTAAATAAAATTAAAGCTAGGACAAAACAATTAAAACTACTACCTAAAGACAAGATCCGGTCTATCTTAGTGAATTCTTAAAACAACAAAGACTTACACCAAAAAAGTCCAAATCTTGTCTCGAGTTTACAATACGACACAATCGGGACATTGGTGCATGCAAGCCATAGTTTGTGCTGTGTTGATCGAGGAACAGCACATTACCATTTCGCAACCGGCGGATCGGAACATTGAATACCACCTGTTCCAGTAACGATGGTTAATCAATTAAGCCATTCAGTCAATTAAACATAAATATGGAGTCAATGTTATTTCTACACTTTTGTAGACTTGAGATTTTTAACATTAACTCCATTTCTCCATAAGTGTAGTCTGCCCTCTCCAGGGCAATCATCCATGCTACTTTTCTTAGTAAACGATGTTGCACCGATTCGATATGATTTATCCGGCCTACATAGAAGGGAGACCAGATCACGGATGCTTATTCTAAAAGAGGACGAATAAGTAAGCAATATAATGTTTTAACCGTGAACATATTAGTAAATTCACTAGATGTCCTGCTAACAAAACCCAAGAGTTTTAGTGACTTGTTAATCATAGTATCAATATGTTTATTATAGGTAAGTTTACAGTCCGTGATAACTCAGAAGTCCTTAATAGACTTGACTACATCTAAATTTGTTAAAATAATATACATTTCATTTAACGTCATTGCTGTATAAAGGCAAACCTTCCCTGTACAGACTTCGCTAACAAATAATAAAAACAAAATCACTAAACATTTTTTATAAGTTGGCGAGCAAACAATTTTCAAATAATGAATATAATAACAATATTATTGTGTTTCCCAATGCTGGTTTTCTTTCTGTTCTACTGTTTTATCTTCAATATTGTCTCAGCGCTCTGAGAGTTTGGAATTAAGCGGAAAAGAGGAGACAAAGGAAGAAAAATGAAGACAATAGGTAGGAATCGTTCGAAACCATTTGCCCGAAGGAATATTTTTCTGTCTGAACAATAATTCTTACAATACATACTTCAAGATGAAGGTAATTAATTCCACTAATTAAAAGAAAACCTTTCGTTATTTTTGATTGGAATACGAATTTTTGAGAAATTACACTACTTCACACACGAGGAATGCGGTGGATTCAATATAAAATATTAAAATATAAAGTAGCTACAACGTTGTTAATAGAAATTCTGACGTCATAAAAAACAAAGAAGGACGCGTCCAACATTTTTTTCAAAAATAAGTTAAATACATATTTGGAATCAGGAAAAAAATACGCATCAACTAAAAATACATCTATTTTTCTAAAATAACCACAACCCTATAATGTTCATTAATAAATGAGATTAAACTGCAAAAAATCTTGAAGATTACTAAATATAAAAGGCTGTTTTGACTTAAATAATTATTAAAGACTCATGAAAATACTTATTTTTTCATCTATTGCGTTTTTAAAATCATCTTAAATGAATGTACCTACTCGTTTTAAATTTAATTTAATATCTACTGGTTATTTCGAAGTTAATTGATTGTTAGGTCGGCGTTACTAGTTTGAAAAACATTAAATGGCCAGTAACGTCTACTTTATTTAGTTGAGTATAATCTATTGGCATATTAACACTAAAAAAGAGAGACGTTTACTTAATTACTAAATAAAAAGGGCGTTTCTAGCTAGAAACGTCTTTTCATGGAAGTATAAGATATTTTAAGAAGAAGATGAAAATGTTATTTTTTAAATTCATAACGTAAAATTAATATATATATATTCCGTTAGGGCAAACCATAATACATACTGTCGCATAATAATATACTTAATTTTTGTAGTATTTTTCACACAGCGAATGTTTCAATTTCCGAGTTACAAAATATTTATTTTCTCCGTTTTTTGTTTTATGTAGAAACGCCCTTCTTTCTTACGACGGCAGAGTTGTGGAGGCAGAGAAGGGCGCGTGTCGCGTCGCGCGCCTATTTCTCGCCGTACCTGCAGCGTTGTGAGACTGAGAGTTTTCAGTTTTATTTTTCTTTTTTTTATTAAGTTTTATTTATTTTAACAAATAAGTAACATACAAAATTGTATTTTTGTTCCCGCAAAGCCGAAGCTTGTTTGCGGGTTACATTACATTTTTTTTTAAAATTTATAAGTAAGTACATAGTTTAATAATAATTAAAGAATAAAATATATTTATACACTTAAGTTTCACTTGCTGTTTAATAATTTTTTGACTATTTTTTAAAATGAAATTAGGTTTTTTTCTTCACGATTTTCATCTGGTATTAAATTGTACAATTTTGGTACTACACTACCCATTGTTCTGTCACCATAGTAGTTTTTCTGTCGTGGTACCATCAGCTGCTGTGCCGATGCTTGTCGGGTCATGATCTGGTGGTTTATTTTGGATTTAAAATTGCAATCGAGGAAGTGATCTGTCATTATCTTATATTGACACTGTTTGTTAATTGGCAAAACGTTAACTAATATTTTATTGTTGTCTTTTGCCTCATTCTTTATTTTTACAGGTACGATAATTTTTAAAATTTGTACCTGTAAGTTCAAGACTATCCGTATAAGATTTAAAACTTAATCCCCATATTCTTAATCCATATTGAATAATTGGGTCAACTAGCCCCAAGTAAACTAGTCTCAGCACTGGGTATGGTATGTATGGTTTTAAATGGTACATGTTAAGTAGGCAAACTCTTAGCTTATTGCAAACTGTTTTTATCTGTTCTTCCCAATTAAAAGTGGAATCTATAATAATACCTAAATACTTATATTTTGATACGTGATCTATTTTTGTGCATTTGCAGTCTTGTAGATTGATATGCAAGCATTCGTGAGTGTGTGCATATATTAACAAATCTTCTTTTGGTCTATTATATGGGGACGTAATGTGTAATGCTTTCGTTTTTTTATATTTATTGTTAGGCTATAATCATTTGACCATCTTAAAACTTGATTAAA
The DNA here is from genome assembly GCF_059751315.1 of Micrasema longulum. Lineage (NCBI taxonomy): Eukaryota > Metazoa > Arthropoda > Insecta > Trichoptera > Brachycentridae > Micrasema > Micrasema longulum. Next base: position 601,081 of record NW_028277790.1, read on the forward strand.
ATCCGATTGCAATTTGTGCACCCATCGTAGACGATTCATCCATTTATACACAAACAAACAAACCATCATCAGAATAGAACGCCATATCACTCTGTCTTTGCATACAGACCTCACTTCCTCTACGTTCATACATCTTCTCATGCACGCACGCCGATTATTCCTACTCTTAATACGTCCATCTTCAAGTATTTTTTGGCCTTGATCGTGCCATGTCTTTCTCGGTCTTCCTCGTTTTCTGCATGCATCAACATTCGCATCGTTGATCCTTTTAGCCGTTCTTTCGCTGTTCATTTGCTCTACATGTCCAAACCGACGCAGCACCCCTTTCTTGATTCTGTCGATAATGCATGTCTCAGCCTTACACAGTTCACGGATCTGGACATCTGTGCACCTATCATACACATTCGCCTGAGGGATCGCATTTCGACAGCATTCAACCTACTTTCATCGTTATTTTTTCGATTTCTTACTTCGCTCCTATACATTAGAGTTGGCACTAGAACTTCATTGTGAACTGCTAGTTTTGCCTTCTGCGATAAACATTTGTTTGCCAAAGTAGATTTAGTGCATCGTTCACCCTGTTCCCGGTACTCACCGTCCTATCAATATATTTATCAGTCTTTCCATCCCTAGTAAACATACTTCTCAGATACATAAATTCTTCTACCTGATTTAGATTATCTTCGTTTACACTGATCTCACATTTAGTTACATTTTCATCCCTTTCAAAAACCATCACTTTCGATTCACCAACATTCATAAGCAAATCGCTTTTCTTGCATGCATCGTAGACTTTTGTTACTTAGAATTGCAGGTCTCCTTTGCTGCTAGCAAGAAGCACGGCATCATCAGCATACAGAAGACAGTTAACAGTTATACCACTCATTGTTGCTCCAATTCTTAAATCTTTCAGTTCTTTCACACATTTTTAGATGTATGTATATGTTGAACAACCATATACTCGTAAATCGATAAATATGCGATGTGACAAACTTAATGTTTCAAATTGGGTATTGCCTTAGTTACAAAATAAACATTAGTTTCATTCAAACAAGCATAGTTGTTTCTTCATGCCAAGTACTTTTATAAAAATATACTTTTATCCCATATCGTTTGTAAATGTGTTCAACCCATGTACTTTTAGTTGATTTCTTCCAAAATAAAAAGAGAGCGTTTTGAACATATTTTCCCTGTTGGCCTACGGGTATCTGGAATAGGCGGAATTAACATCCCCTGTCTGATATCATTCCCCAAGCTCAGCAGGAATGTATCCGGTCGGGTTGTTCCGCGTAATGAGAGTATTATTTCAGATTTTAATCAGAGATTTAATCTTCCTGATAAGGTCTTTATAACAAACACAACGGTTATTAGGTAGAAATTTTTCAATTAAGCATCTTCCTGATATACAAAATGAAAAATAACGAATAAATATATTATTTAAAGTTTATATTTGAAGCACTAACTTTGTGGTTATTCATTTTAATAAAATAAATAAAACAACTTTGTTTTAAACCACTATTTTTTTTATTATTATTATTTTTTCCACCAAACGGTTTCAAAGCAAACAAGCTTCTTCGCCAAGGTTAACGTAACTAATGATTTATTGGGTCCACGTGTAGTATTAAGTGATTTAAATAGGATTTAATTAATTAGTTATGTAAACCTTGACGAAGAAGCTTGTTTGCTTTGAAACCGGCAGGTGAAAAAAAAAAAACTAATGGTTTAAAACAAAGTTGTTGTTTTTATTTTATTAAATATATTATAATTAATTAACAACTTTACATAAATAAAAATACGTTATAACTCTCATTTTTATATTTATTTTTTATTTACAATTTTTTTTTACTTTTTTAAAATGTATATTATGTGCCTAAAATATGCAAACCACACCTATTTTTTTAGTTTTTTTAATATTTATGTCTTCCATTCCTATTTAATATGATCCATAGTTTGTAAATATGTACATTTAAACTTATATATTTTCCTACTTTATACCTGCACCAAATACTAATTTTAATAGCACTTAACATAAAAACAAAAAATTGTTTTGGCAGTTTAGAGCATGGCTTTTTTATTGTTTTAATTAAAGAACTTTATCGGTCTTTTTTCCAAAAACCCCCGTGAAAGGGTTGCAAAATCCAGGTTATTGAGGCTGATCGAGTCGGCGATGGCATTCCCTGGCCGCTTATTCCATTTGGACAACCGTCTTCCTAGAACCCTGTATAATTTACATATTTTTTCCATAAAATACTGTCCAGTAAAAAAAATTTTTTTGCTAATTATTAGTAGCATAAAAAATACTTATAAACTTGTAATTTCGAATTCCCGAGAAATCGGTCATTTCATTGGCCACGCCCCTAATACATCACGATTCATGTTTATTTGTTCCTGGACATTAAACTTTGTTTAGAACAATATCACAAATCTTGACGTCACTACAACCAAGGCCAAACACGTCGCATTTTTCTAGCAACGTATTTTTTTAATTTCTTTTTTACATTTATCTATTTACTTATTTATATATACGCCCAATGGTCATTTTTAAGGACATGTTTATACGTAGAAAATCATTATAAAGGAAAGTAGAAAGACAATAATATGGAGTAGACTTGGGAGTAGAAGCAGGAGAGAGGTGTTTACAATTGAATTTGATTCAGTGATCGTTTGAAAGAAGACAACTTGTTATCAAAGAAATCAAAACTGGTATGTTTGTTGGCAGACCTAAGAATTCTGGGCATAGGGGAATGAAAACCATTGTTATTTCTATGGTCATCGGTATGAAAGAGTAAGTTTTGTCTGAGGTTTCTAGTTAGGATATTTAATTTTATTGAGCTCAGTAGTTCAGGCGCATCAAAGCGTTAGTTAATTTTTTTATATAAGACTAGAAGGTCGGACTTATTTGGACTGTCATGAAAATAAGATTTATTTAAGCTAGTTTCTAACTTAATATGTATGAAAACATTTCTCCACAATATCCATATCGATTTTTAAAATACAATTAATTATTCTAAATCCATTTAATATATTTTTATTGGTATTTGTAGTACGTAATATTTCCCGATTATTTTTTTCTTTAGTATACGCATACGTTATGATAAAAATATCTATCATACAGAATTTGTTACTAACCTGCTTGCTGTCTTGGAATCAATTAATTAAAGTAATAATTGGTTCGGGAAAAAATGTGTGAAATGGCACTCAGATTCGTGAAGGGCGAACAGGCACGCGTATGAAGAAAACCTGCTATCAACGCTTTTAATTAAAATAAGTTGATTGAGTTCATAGATCTTGTGTAATTTTTCACACGCTACTGAGCTGGTATGACTTATTTATAGCACGCAAATTTAGTATCGATCTTACCCAGCGCCTTATATTCCTTGCCGTTTATCCTTTTTGTGGAATGAAGTTCTTTGAATCTCCGACGTTAATTATATTTTCATGTGACATTGATGGATGATTAAAGTTTTAATAAATTCAATCCACTTATTAAGAAAGCGTATGAAGACGGAAGATCCTCGCCGAAGTTTCAATCTTCAACTGAAACTCTCCCCAAACTTATTTAGATAATGAACATAAAATATATTTGAAAATCAAATAATCTGTCTTTACATGATCAATATAACGCGACAAAGAGGGAAAACATTATTATTAATTACAATAGTTGAGTTTGCCCAAATATTTGTAGACAAAAGCCTGGATTCCACCCCCTTGGGAGTCATTCAGATTAACAAATTACAACAGGGATGGAGAATACCTTTTTCTTTATTTTTTTAAATAAAGGAGTTGCATATTGTTTGCCTTGCTCATTATGTACAAGGCTTATATTAACTGCAAAAAGTATGTTCCTTATAATTTCTATGACTATAGTGTGAGGATCTGGTGGTGGAAACTCATACAGGAGAAGCCGGACTATTGACAAG